>NW_022737494.1:0-1985 GCF_011630105.1 Anneissia japonica
CAGCTATTCGTTGTGGCCCACGGGGGCTTGGCCTATTTGGGGCTGTCATCTAGTTGCACTCCTAAAGTTAAGAAATGTTTGGATTGTTCAACCAATCACTAACTTTAGAATTTTGGAGGAAATAAAAGCTCTTTTTGAGAATTTGATTTATGTAATTTAAATTAAATATCTTTCTGAAATCATTTTTAGACAGCCAGTTAAGATCTCTCCAGGAATGTTTACAGTACTGATCGCTGGCAGTTCACTTTTTTGGACGCGATGCCCACTGGATAATTGCGGGTAGTGGATGCGGGCAAATCTGCCTGTGGTGCCCAGAGGCTGATTGCCTACAGAGAATGCCACCTTAAGTGCAACATCACTATTTTTTTAATATGCTACCATAGAGTAGTTCTTCACATTTTACAATATTTCTAATTAAAAATCGACCTATGATATATTAAGATCAGAAAATAATGTGTACTGTATAATAATCTAGAGTATATATAAATTTTCGTCTCTACAGTATGTTCATTTTATGCATACCTGTATGTATTGACATATATGATGTATCAATATAATATAGGTTGGCCTACTTAATAATATGCTAATAAGCATAATTGTAAGCTATGATTTCCTGATGATGACATAATTAATGTCGAAATATTGAATCCCAACACGATGGCGTGCATTTCGATACTTGGAGTATGTATTATACTACCTTATAAGCTGTGGGTTACAATTATGAACCAACAGTGTTTTTAAGTCCTTGCATATCGTGTGCTTGGTCCAGACCGTGGACTCTGCGGGCCCTACAGGCACCTTGGGGAGCTTTTAATCAATAATATTTTTTTCTAAAATCTTGAACACAGACTGGCAGTTGGTTGATGCGGAACGCGACACCGATGGGCAAAGTGTGGGCAAAAAGTTCTCTGCCCACGATCAATACTATAGTCATATTAAGCTAGTCTTTAAAATAATATGTGTTTCATTTACTTGGTATGATGCCTACCACCACGTTTGCACAGTTGCACTTTTCCAAGGCTTGAGTGTAAAATTAAAATAATATAAAGCATGACATTACATTGAATCATTGGAATGCTAAGAATTATTTTTTTTTATACAATACTGACTACACCAAACTCCAAATTTACTTACTTCCTTGTTTGCCTATTATGAATATTTCATAGTCTTTCGTTATGTACTTTGTAAATATAATGATTTCCTCTTAAATGTGGAGATTAAAGTGAACCTATTATTATTATAATACATTGAATCAATCTTGTCTCGGTATTGTATCTTTACTTTAATGTTTTTTATTAATTATTACCTGGAAATTGATTTAAAATTAAATGAGGGAGAAGAATATGAATACCCGTGTGGTTATTTGGTATTGGTTGATAAAAATACTTACATCGGCTGAGGGCCACCTTTTTTTAATTGTGAACAATCAATAAATTTTAAGCCAGCCGAAAGTCGACCTAAATTTAATCTGACTTTAAAGATCTTCATATCTGAACAAAACCTAACCTGGTTCGCTAAGCTCGCTATGATAGTGGTCAATTTTTGACATCTTATAACATTACATTTCATACCAGACACAAAAGAGCGTTCACAGTGCGACCCGGAGCCGACAAAATACTAACCGTGAAGGGAACAGTCGTTTTGAGTCAGCCATAGTTAAGGCGGCCTTAGGCCAATATAAGCGTGATCAGGCGTTAAATCATCATGATTCTACTCATCAACATTGTTTAATGTTGTTAGGCAGTAGTCAAGATAATTTTTGGTATTCATAATTCTGTTAAATACTATATTGTCAATATCAGAGATATTTTTAAAAATTGAATCATACTCAGGGATGTCACCACGCTGGTCGGCGGTGGTGGCACTCAACATTTCCGACCAGGATTTACAGGCTCCCGACCACCACTATTATTTCAACATTTTACAAATTGTAACAAAATAATTAGTTTACCTAAACACAATAGACAAGCTAAATTGATAGATAA
>NW_022737495.1:0-1111 GCF_011630105.1 Anneissia japonica
CAAAAGAGGGGAGGGGGGGGGCCGGACCACCCCCAAAATTCCGCCCCTGGGAAGTCACTGTTAATAAACAGTGTGAATAAAATTATGTTTTTATCAATTACATATATTTTAAAAACTTCTTTGACAAAGGACAATGCGCAAGCAGCAATGCACCCTTTTTTTTCAGGTCAATTTTAATCATGTGACTTCCTGGTATATAATTTTACGAAGCTGCGACCTCTCGCTGTCAAGACAAGCGTCATAACCATTAGACCACAGAGGCTTCATAGAGACCACAAAACGAACGTCATAGCCACTAGACCACAAAGACTTCATGGTTGAAGTGGTCCAAATAACCGTCGGGAACATTGTATTACACAATGCTACGCCTCAAGAGGGCGTTCGGCTAGGAATACTGTCATATATTATATATGATATTGAAGGAAGTTAGCCGTTAACACTGTTGAATAAATATAATATAAATGATGAAAGGTACATATACAGTGTTTAATAAGGACATGATGATATATATATATATACATACATATATATATATATATATACATATATATATATATATATATATATAAGTCCTTTATTCTAACACTGTATTTACCTTCCTTTGATGATTATTATATAATTTAACAGTGTAAACGGCTATCTTGATTTATATTATATGCAACTATTTGTTTCTAGCCGTATTTATTGTGTAATGGAGTGTATCTGGTGGTATTTGAATCTGTTCAACCATAAAGCCTCCGTGGTCTAATGGTTATGACGCTCGCCTTGACAGCGAGAGGTCGCAGGTTTGAGTCCCGCCAGAGGCATTTTATTACACAATTTCTTTATTCATTTATTTACAGGACTACATTCGTTGAGAGCTATGCTACACAATGTATTATTAGGTCCTTTATTCTAACACTGTATTTACCTTCCTTTGATGATTATTACATAATTTAACAGTGTTAATGGCTATCTTGATTTATATTATATGCAACTATTTGTTTCTAGCCGTATTTATTGTGTAATGGAGTGTATGTGGTGGTATTTGAATCTGTTCAACCATAAAGCCTCCGTGGTCTAATGGTTATGACGCTCGCCTTGACAGCGAGAGGTCGCAGGTTCGAGTCCC
>NW_022737496.1:0-1068 GCF_011630105.1 Anneissia japonica
TTTAAGCTGTTGGTCCCGTGTGCATTTATGGCCCATGTGCACGTTAAAGAACACAGTACACTCTTCGGAAAAGAGTAGGGGATTGTCTCCCGGTGTACTGACCAATCACCACCAGAAGGACCCCACTGGAAACAAGTCTTCTTCTAGACTTTTGTGGGCTATCCTTGGTGTTTACACCGAATAAATCCAATCCAAAAGTAATCATATTTTTATCATAATTATTAATATTATCATAGTATCATTTTTACAACCACCTCGATAAGGCATATGGTTTACATACGAAACAAACTGTCCAGTTTCCAGGCCAAGAATTGGCTGAGGTAACTGCATTTCCAGAAGCATGCTTTGCCCTTTATCATCATCAGCATGTGATTTTGGGTCATATATCCGCACAATTCCATTCAAACTGCCAACTATTACTTTATCTGTCATGTGAATAAAGAAAAAGTATTATTAGGACTATAATAAGCACATTATTAAATATATGATAGTATCAAATTATCAAGCATTTTTAAGTATTTCATCAGATGACAGTTTGAGAATCAGGTGTAAAATCAGTTGACACTGTTGTAGAATTAAAAAATTTTCAGCATCAGGAATATTTGGAGTATCAATTAGGCAGTCGTTCATAAAGATTAAGCAAGTCAGCAGTGATTTTGGTAGTCTATAGGTGGATATACCAATTATTATTTCTTTTACGTCTTAATTGACTTTGAAATTGTTTATAAATCTTTTGTTATCATGATCAATTACATGTAACATGGTAAATAGATCATTAAGAGGGATCTGGCATATATCGGTTCATCCAGGAACCAAGAAATAGACACATCATTTTTCTGCTGCATATAATTTAGGTGTGTTAAACTGCGTTTTTTGTGCAAATAATATATATTTCTTTGTAATTAATAAGAATTTGATGTATATTCACACGGCCTTACCATGAGTAGGATGCTTGTTGTCTATACATGCAACGCAAAGTGAACCTTGGTCAAACACCTCATCGGAGCCTACTTTGGCTGACCACCAATCGCGTGCCTTGAAAAGCGACATTTTACCCACGAAGATCTG
>NW_022737497.1:0-547 GCF_011630105.1 Anneissia japonica
TTATAGTTTTCACCGGTTAGTACGAATAAAGTATGCCGATATCCTAACTTAGCAATTGGAAGAAGTGTATTTTGTAGTAGTATCTCCGGTTGGATGCCGGCACAAATTAATAGCGCCAATTAAAAGAATTATCAAAGGCGCTAGGCCTAGGTGAGGAAATAAAGCAAGTAAACGTTCCAGTAAAGATTTTTCTCAAAAGAAAGCGAATTAGACGAATCGCAAACAAAAAGGGAATTCCATGTAAAGAGTGCTTGAAAAGGAAAAGCACATTGACCATAAGTTTTTACGAGACAGAGGCTGTCAAGACATTTTTAGATGAAGAACGAAGATGACGAAGTGGAATACCGGATAGGCCTAGGCCTATTATTTCTTGCCAAATAAAACAGCAAATTTTCTGGATACCAATCTACCACCCTGTTCGATATTAGTATTATTGATACTGTTACTTCCAGTATCTCAAATATACGCTGTTTTTTTATTCTTAGTTTCTACAGAGGAAACCAGAGATCACTCAACTACACATAAAAGGTGCTGTTACTTCAAGATT
>NW_022737498.1:0-605 GCF_011630105.1 Anneissia japonica
ATACGGTATAGTAACACTTCCTACTTGGGGTAAGAAAACAGGATTAGAACCGTGTCCACAAATTGTATCAAATTTTTGAAAAATGCTAGATTTAATGTGATCATTTTAGTACGGCGGTAGCAGCTAGAGGTAGAAAGAAGTATTCCGGTTGAAAAACAAGAAGCTTTGTTAACGCCTGAACGTTAAATTTACACGGCATGCACAATAGACGGTAACACCTACGGTACTCCTCAAATACTAGTGCAACGCAGAAGTTTGTACTGACGCACTGTGGCTCAGTTCGGTGGATTTTAACTTGAGTATTTGACGAACAAATGGTGGGGCTCTCTAGGGAAGTCTGTATACATTTGCTCACCAGTTTCGCATTTGATGTCGATGTTTGCACAGGGACATTCAAACTCAAAGTGGCTATCGACACTCGTAGATGTTTCTCTTTTTAGGCTGCCTGTGTGAATGCACAGTATAGTGAGCAATGACTGAAAACAGAATCTCCAGATGGCCGAGTGTAGGGCCCACATAATTAATAAGACGTTTGTGGTTACTTTTTGTCTGGATATAATATATCCAGACAAAAAGTAACTACAACTACAAACGTCTTGTTACTT
>NW_022737499.1:0-540 GCF_011630105.1 Anneissia japonica
AGTACAGTTGGTGTTAACTTCTACAGATGTGTTGGTCGATGACTGATCTAGAAGGGTTTCGATTTTGGTGGAACCTTTTGACTTTGGGATTGAATTAAGCTGTAGGTCAACGTGCATAAATGAAGCATGGCCATCACTGCTACACTTCTTACAGCTGGTTTTAGTTTGACAATTTCTAGCCTGTCTCTTATACACATCTAGATGTGTATAAGAGACAGGAATTAAGCTGTAGGTCAACGTGCATAAATGAAGCATGGCCATCACTGCTACACTTCTTACAGCTGGTGTTAGTTTGACAATTTCTAGCAATATGCTTCAGTCCGCATTTGAAGCATAGCCCTTTCTTCTTACAGAATTCTTTTCTTTCGTCAAATGGTTTTCTACTAAAGATGATGCATTCAGAGATATCGTGACCAGCACGCTCATGGAAGGCACAGTACAGAGGGCTTTCGTAAGTAGTTGCCATGACCTTTACTGGTTTTCTAGATGGATACGTTTTAGGTGACTCTTGTTCGTCGGGATATAGGTCTGGGTCGTTTA
>NW_022737500.1:0-923 GCF_011630105.1 Anneissia japonica
AAAGGCTTTTAAAATGTACCGCATGTAATTATCAATGTATTGATAATTTTATATGGAAAATATAAATATGGAAATATATATTTCCTTTACAATATTATTATAAAATTATCAGAACATTTATGGTAAATGGAAACGTAACAGACAAAAAAAAAAAAATGTATGGGAAACTAATCTATTGACTATACTTATTCCAAAGATTTTTATTTGATTCAAGCATTAATAAAAATTATATCAATATATATAGCAAGAACCAAAAAAATATACCTCAAACTCGGTCAACTTCGTAACATCTGCGTTGTTTCTGTAAAAAAAGAGAAATGCACCAAGTTGTACAGTAATATATTAAAAAAAACAAACTTTAATACTAATAAAATTAATTGTTAATAAACTAATGTTACAGTAATTTAAATGACAAATTGGCTGGTTTTTCCAGATACAATGTAAATAAAAAAAAAAAAAATAATAATAATAATATATAACGTCATATCATATTTTAGTATTTATTTTATTTGCTGTATTTGTTATGTAGTAGAAAGCGTAGGATTCATAAAACAATAATAAAAAACAATAACAAACTTTAATACTAATAAAAATAATTGTTAATAAACTAATGTTACATTAATTTAAATGACAAATTGGCTGTTTTTTCCAGATACAATGTAAATAAATAACAGTAATAATATAATAATAATAATATATAACATCATATCATATTTTAGTATTTATTTTATTTGCTGTATTTGTTATGTAGTAGAAAGCGTAGGATTCATAACAAAACGAAAATAAAAACCGTCCGATAATATTAATTGATAGTTTAGTAATAATAGTGTTAATTTTACTTGCTTTTAAGTAGCCTGTTGTTATTTATTAGAAATATAACAAAACATAAATAAAAAAAGTATGATAAACCGATTGATGAACTT
>NW_022737501.1:0-509 GCF_011630105.1 Anneissia japonica
ACTCTGCGTATCGGCTAGGCGTTCAGCTAGGCCTAGCCGAGAATTACGGTACGGTAAAACAAAGCAAAATAAGGGTACTAATTTCACTTAGCATGCAAATCAATCATACTTACATGCTTAAAAACAAACTAGTCTACCAATAAAATCACCTGCAAGTTAAGATATAAGGCAAGTATGTCTACAAGTTTGATTTTAAATTGATATGATTAGGTTAGCTTAGACCCGGCCTAGGCCATGTCTAACCGCTTATAAAAATGCAGAAAAAGATCCAAAACAAATTAGAATGAAGTTATCAACTAACTAGTGCATTAAAATTATTCATATACTTACTACTTACCTATATAAAATTAAAGTGTATTGCTCACAAACGCCAATATTTGGATTTCAATACGCCTTTTCCACGAATCGGTAGACATCTTGAAGTGATGACAAACAGCCTAAGTCAGTGGTGCGTAACAAACAAAAATAAGATAAGCTAGGCCTAGCTGCTGTACGCCTAGCCGATACGC
>NW_022737502.1:0-681 GCF_011630105.1 Anneissia japonica
ATTAACATATTAGCATATAGTTATTTACGTTTATGAAATTCCATTTCTAATCAAATACAGGTCCAGTGATGGAATTTCATAAACGTGCACTTTGCAGTCTATGCCGAATCTGTAGTAATATTTTAGAGAAATCGTAAATGAACAAATGTACAAAGTGAACAATTTGGAAAGAAATCTTATTAAATTATTTTTTGTTAACATAACAGAAGAAACAAATGATGTGCATCCACACTATATTTTCAACACATGCCATGCAAAGTGGTGTCTTGGGCAAAGCAGCAAACCATCACTCAATTTTAGAAAGCACCACATTATATTTGTCACATTATTTATTAAAAGAACAAGTAAAAAATGGCCGTGAAAAAAAGGAAAGAGATGATGAACTGAAGCAGAAATGAAATTAGACAGTTTGTCAATGAGTCTAGCATATCTTACACACAGCAATAAGTGATGGATTTCAATTAGCAGATGACATCCTTTCAACAATATTATACTAATGTTAACATCTGCAACACAGTTATGTCGATTAAAAGTGTTGCCACTAAATGCAATCACTTTTAAAGCAATTGGACGCCAAACAGTCATTGTATTTTGTGTAATGCTGATCTCAAGGCAGAAGACATATAATATAATGCAATATTACAATACACAATCTCATCTTCTAAAAAATAAATCCAAAAC
>NW_022737503.1:0-771 GCF_011630105.1 Anneissia japonica
CGACATTAATTTTAAGTGCGTGTGTACATTATCTTATTCGGTGAATCCTCAAGACTGGGCATTGTTGTTTTGTTGTGTGGTTGATTCTTGAAGTGTGCGTGTATGTACCCCTTTGATTTTTCGGGTTGTTATGTCTGCCTCTCACATTCCGTTCCATGAGTAGGCCTAAAACACAACGTACGAATAGTCTGTTAATTTGAAAACCGGGGTACATCCGAACAATAAATGAAACTGTAATTTTTAAAGCGTCTATATACCAACATATTTTTGAGTATAAGTATAATAAATATTATAAAGTCAGTGATCCAAACACAACAAAGCAATTGCTTGGTGATTTTTAAGTGTTTATTTTACCTAATTCTAGCAAAACACCGCAAGTTCATTATTACATATTTCATTTAGGCATATATCTTTTAATATTTGATGATGTTTATTATGTTATATTTTGAATTATTTATTTATTGACACTTCATCTTTAGAACGGTGGCACACACAACTCGTGTTGTGCGGTTGTATAACAATAACAACTAAAATACAAAGAAAAGAAAAGAAAAACTAAAACAACATCATCTAAAGAAAAAGCACAACAACTTAACCAGAAATATAAATAAAGCATGCAGCCTAACTTAAAAGTATTAACAATATTGAGATTGTAAACAAATGGAACTGAATTATAATGTAAAATTGAAATGAAAATAAAACAGAGTTGAACTAATTAGAATTACAAAAATCTTGTAAAACAAGAAGTACCAACATCAAAAATAAATAAAT
>NW_022737504.1:0-943 GCF_011630105.1 Anneissia japonica
AACTTTTTTCTGTCTTAGAAAAATCAGTTCTACAATATATCAAAAATTTTTTTTCCTCCGGAGCCTGACTTTAAATCTAAAACCTGAGTAGACTAGACCTAAATTATATCAGTGCTTGGGTTGACCCATATGTATGAACCAAGCCAATTCATATTCTAAAGCAATCACACTTAAGTGCTTTAGTGCTGGGCCTAGTAATGTGTTGAAATTAAAAATGTTATATAGTCATAGATTAGGAGGCTGGGATTTGCATGACCCACTGTAATTTGATTAAATTTAAAATAAAAAAAATCTTTCCTGCACTTAGGCCATTTTTATTATCGCAATAATCAGTCCTTTGTGCACTAATTATCTGGTAGTTTGTAAAAACTAATATACTAATTGTTCATCATCTATATATGAAGATGCTGGGATTAAAACCTTTCTATTTATTTATATGAAGATGCTGGGATTAAAACCTTTTAAACTTTCTATTTATTGATATTTATAGCTTGGTGGGTATTATTACATCACTACAACAGTCATGTTCACACTGTCTTGTACAGTACATAAAGAACATACTGTACATTACCAATTTATGATCATGTAGTTCGGATTTAAACGCTTACCAAAAGATTGGATTTCTTTTTAATGGGGCCAATGACCACGACAGAATGTGGCTGCATGTTGGAAGCCGGTAATCAGATGGGTATCCGGTTGTTGTGTGTATAGTAAGAAAAAAAAAATCATAATGTTTATCGACTTAGTTACAAGCCAATTCATTTTCTAAAGGATAGTTAGCCGACTCGTCCTCTGTTGAGAATTGTTTATTTAGCCATTGAATTGATGATCGGTGAGATGCATCTGCAGGGCAGCTCTCGAGGAGTCCGTCAAGATGATTTTGAGCACGTTGGATGTATGCTCCTAGAGGAGAAGATGAAATGCACACAGATTAGCAACAAAC
>NW_022737505.1:0-1182 GCF_011630105.1 Anneissia japonica
ATAGTCCTTATCCGAGAAGACTTGTTCTACCACCAGAACCATAGGTGAGCGTGCCGTTCGAACCATCGCCGATATTATGGCTATAGCTTGCGGCGCCCCTGCTAACCGCTCGGCCATTCGACTCACCTCACATGCTTATACATTGGTTGTACATTGAGAGATAGGCTAAGGCCTAAATTTTGGAGAAAATTGTGGAAATCAACTGTTATTTTCAAAATTGAGCGAACGAAATTCTAGGCCCAATTTTTGCGCTGGGGTTGTACATGTTATGTGTATAGACCCTTTGCAATGTTTACATTGGACCTGACTGAAACACTGGCGGCGCGCTACTGGAGGCAGAAAGGCTATCTTAATACACTGTTTGGGTTATATTTATTTTTGTTGTGCCAAAAATATGGAAGCTACATGGATGAATATCACATATTTACATATATTAGGAATTGACAACAAAAAGAAAAAGTAAAGAAACTTTATTTTTTCTATTTTTATTCAATTTTTAAACTCATCTCATCAGATGTTGCCATGTGCGATAGCAAAGACACATTATGTCTTTGTAAGGTGATGAGTAAAAACGCTTTAAACATGGTGGTTTTAATTGTAAACTATTATGATATCGTGTATCATGTAGGTAGAGTAACATCTATGTTTATTGAGTCTTGCATACATGTTAGGTCAAAGGTCATACAAATTTAACCCAACCTGTACCGTACATAAAAAAAGTTCTACTGTTACATGATGTTTAAAGCAACATTTCTTGCTTCTTTCTAGGTTCGTATTAGTAGTAGACACCCGAAACAGAATTTAGAGGCAGGAAACAGCCAGCACAGTAGAGAATTGAAGATGGATTCGCAAGAGTCGAACCAAACCATGGATTTTGCTCAAGTCATCTTCCACAATGTTTCAGAAAATTACCCACCAGGTAGGCAGCTAATCAGTGGTGAACCTGTATCTAGCAATCTTGAAATGTGGGCGGCTAATGGGGTAGCAAGGTGAAGTGGGGGAGCTCAATGATTAGGTTAGAGGGTGCTAACTTGCAAAATAAGGTGATTTTAAAGCATGATTTTGGGGGTGATGGGGGTGTGGATATGCCACTGCAGCTATTTAGCAAATGAACATGGAATTAGAGCTTCTGATAGTGGGAATAACTCTTAAAGACAACTTTCAAAAACCTAATAAAATATT
>NW_022737506.1:0-673 GCF_011630105.1 Anneissia japonica
AAAACGTTTTAAATTATTTTTTAAATTGATGATATATTTTGCTACATATTTATTTTTGTATTTCATTAACTTTTAGGTAATTGGTTTTTGTGGTTAATTTTGTTTTATTATAATAAAGGCCTATTATAATTTACATTATTTATAATATTTTATTTACACAAGGCTAAACCTTTTTTTATACAAGTTTTTAGCAACCCACCGCTCACTAAAATGATGATTTTAAATAAAAATGAAATTTTATTTTTTACTGATTAGCCCACCGCTGCCTTAAAATAAGAATTACATATTTCTATTCCTAATTATATAAATTTAAAGCACTTTAACCATCCCATTTACAGTGTTCCACCAAACAAATTTTATTTTATTTTCTTCTCCGTCTAAATGTTTTTAGCAATTTATATTTGCTAAATAAAAAAAAAAAAAAAAAAAAAAATTTTTTCGCCCTTGATTTTTAAAAATATTTAAAGAGAACATTAACTTTCATTGTTGAATTAGATTTTTGAATGTTATTTTAGAGTTCTTGGCAGTCAGCCATCAAAAATCATTTCAAGAATATCATGAAAACTGAACGAGTTGCTGCTGGAAATGGAACTGGAGGTGCAGCAGTTTTAAAACCAGAGATAAAAAAGAAAAGAAAATGTGAGGTAGTAGAAACAGAGGATGACAAAGGTCA
>NW_022737507.1:0-989 GCF_011630105.1 Anneissia japonica
TTCGTTATTTCGAGTTAGTAATTCGTTATTTCGGATTACTAATTCGTTATTTCGAGTTAGTAATTTCGTTATTTCGAATTACTAACTCGAAATAACGAATTACTAATTCGAAATTTTGGATTAGTAATCCGAAATAACGAATTACTAACTCGAAATAACGAATTACTCTGGAGCGAGGACGTAGGCCTATGCCTAGAGAGAGAGAGTTGGGACGCGGTAACGTCTTGCCCTAGTTTTCACACGTTTCACTCGGTTTCAGTAATTTTGAAAGGAGCACATAAATCATGCTGTCATAATAGCGTTGTTACTATATTTAATAATCTATTCATTATTTACTACAGTGAGAAAAGAAAGAAAAACAGTATTTACACAGGATCTCAATAAATAGCTATTAGTATGGTGATTATGTCTTGCTGAGCTATACTGGAAAAAAAGTCTAGTTTATCATAAATTATAGTGTACTGTATAATGTCTGTTTTTGCATTATTAATAACAAATATTTTCATTAAAATCGAGACAGCTGAAAATAATTATAGGCCTATGTTTTTCTTTAATTTTTTTTATGTATAAACTTAAATCTTTTTTGTTGCAGTAATTTTTGTTGTACACTGTTTATTGAGGAAAAAAAAACCAGCTTCATTCAAAAAGTAATTCAGTTATTGCAATTCGTAAAACATTATACAAATACAGACTCTCTTCAGGATTATTTGGTTGAGACAGTTGTCTTTCTCTCATTAATATCGAACAAAGATCAAACACATCTTTGTCACATGTGTACTGGCTCTTGAAAATTCACTCAGTAATTCGTTATTTCGAGTTAGTAATTCGTTATTTTGTATTACTAATTCGTTATTTCGAGTTAGTAATTTGTTATTTCGAATTAAGTAATTCGTTATTTCGAATTAGTAATTCGTTATTTCGGATTACTAATCCGAAATTTCGAATTAGTAATTCGTTATTTCGGATTACTAACTCGAAATAACGAATTA
>NW_022737508.1:0-624 GCF_011630105.1 Anneissia japonica
AGTATACAGTGAAGGGTTAGGGTTGAAGGTAACGTTATGGACACTTACTATACAAATGCAACAATGAACTCCCAAATGTCTTCACACACGTACACGTACACGTAAATAGCTCGGAAACTGAATGGTATTAATTCTAAAATGCTTGCTGTTATGACCAAGCGTATATAATCCACGAAGAAGCACAACATCCTACATTTGACATCATAGACCATGTAAGGATGCGGAGATGGAAATACCTTGGGCATATACTGAGAATGGATGAGGATCGCCTTGTCCGCCGTGTACTTCTCGACTCGTCCCCCTGTACTGCTCCATTTACGCCGGGATCTCTCTTAGCTGACACAGCGTTCACGACCATTAATGACATGATCAGAGCTTCAGCAAACAGGGAAATATGGGATAGTTTTCGCCCGTAAAGCAAAAAATAAAATAAAACTAAAACTGAAATAATTTTTCTTATGCTATTTATATTTATCTATCTTCTGAATTTGAGAGTCTGTACAGTTGTTGCTTGCCCCTTTGGGGATTATGCAATGAGAAGAAGAAGACACACGTACGGCATTGTATTGAAACACGCGAACCACTGTATGCATGGACTCAGATGAACAAGGAAACGTCAAAACA
>NW_022737509.1:0-1046 GCF_011630105.1 Anneissia japonica
TTGTTGTATCACAAGTGATAAATGTCGTTTTTGTGACCAGGGAACAGCGAAAATTTCACTGTTCCCTGGTGTGACGTAGCGTTTGATACCTGCAATAATCAGATAAGGCAGGGAACAGTGAAATTAGTTGTCCTGGTAACAGGATAAGAATATCACTGTCACTGTAATTATGTATCTATTAACAGGAAATACCATGGTGTACTGTAGTGTATACAATGAATAGACAATACATGAGAGTATTCAATCACTTTATTGAACAACACTTTTTGATCAGCGGCAACGCGTCATATGACGGTGCGTTCTATTAACTATATATAGACAACATACATAGTAATAACACTTAACTAAACAAAATGATAACAAAATATAATACAGTTTGAATACTTGAAAGTAGGAAAACTCAGTACTAAATTAAATAAGCAATTAGATTGATACTATCAATCCAGTTGCTCATTTAATTTTGTTTTTAGGCATGAAAAAATTAATCTTAACTAACAATAATAATTACATATAGCATACAGAGCAAATTAATTTGATCTGTTCGAATATCTAAATAAATCCGTACACAAGGTAAGAGTTTGAAAAAATACTGTAGGGGCGATAATTAATACAGTAAGAAGATACAGTATATATTTTTATAACAATAAAAATAAAAAATAAATAAAAATATTATATAGAGGGCGGTAATTCATTTAATAATTTAGTTCGATATTTCCATAAAGCAGTTAGGTACTGAGTATAATATCAACACCCCCACTTACTGTCATGACATTAAACAATTAAATAATTAATCATTTTCCACATCATCGTTTCTATAGAATCAGTAGACACACGCTCCCGCTGGGAGCTTATTTTTATAGACTACCATGAAGCCAGACTCCGAAGAAAACATATTTTGTTGATATGTTGTAGAACTGATTTTTCACAAAAGCATATTTGACAAAAAAATAATGCAGCGGTTGATGAGATAGATATTTTTGAATATTCAAAAACTGGGGGAAGGAAAGAAGGTGAAAAAAAAGTGTGGTTACGCCCCTTTTCCCCCC
>NW_022737510.1:0-465 GCF_011630105.1 Anneissia japonica
GGACTTATTTGGCAAATCTGAAGAGGGGGATTTGCCAGAAATGAGGGATGTTTGCTAGAAAAGGAAGGTTGCAGTGCACCAGGTGGGTTGGAGGACTTATTTGGGAAATCTGAAGAGGGGGGGTTTGCCAGAAATGAGGGAGGTTTGCTAGAAAAGGAGGATTATCTCCCGAACCATAAAACCCCCCCTGGATACGAGCCTGATTATTACAGGGCATATAAATGGTGTTGGAAAAAAACAGCCCTTAAGATGTTTATGAAATCACCACCTCATGTTTACATGCTTTGGACAAGCTTGGGATCATTTTAATGTGAGAATGGGATGCCAGGAGTTTTTGTGTAGTCTTCTCTGAACGAAGAAAATATCTGCTAAAATGCCTCAATTTTACGATGGAAAAGATTCAAAACTCTGCCAAACAATCAAGGTGTAGATAAGCTGCCACCAACTTCAGGAGCCTTATATCAG
>NW_022737510.1:536-738 GCF_011630105.1 Anneissia japonica
TCCCTGATCCATGCAAACTGGGCTGGTTTATGGAAGATGGTAAATTGAGACCTGTCTTGTCAGAAAAGCAGGCTGGCCCTAAAGCAGTTGCTGAGCTGTTGTCTAGTGTTTCTGATTCATCAGACAGTGACAGTAAAGAAGAAAGTGATAATGAACATTAGCATTTTATAAAATCACTGATGTAGGTAAATATAATTAAATC
>NW_022737511.1:0-1014 GCF_011630105.1 Anneissia japonica
AGATATCCTATGCACTCTAGTTGAGTAGCCTCATTCAAGCCACTGTGAAATGAACCAAACATAATTCATGCATGTTACAACTATTTCCTAGAGTAGTGCAAAGTGTACCATCTAGATAAAGCTTAAGGCCAACTCAGACAGTGTTGCACAATGCAGCTTGATGCGACTGATGCATTGGATCTGTGTGAGCTGACACGATAGGTCTGTGTCGGGGTCAGTCCCGTCATATATGGAACATGTTTAATTTTCACATGACGGCTTAAGACTGTTTCTGATGATAACTCGCGTCGGATTGTATTGTACTACGCTGTATTAGTTGGCCTTAACAAATGCCATAGATGGATTTAAGTTGTACTATTTGCTTTCACTGTAGAAAAAGTTTGCCGCTGCGGGAATGGTTTGATTTCCCAACTTGGAAATTGGGATTTTAATCCCTCACTGTGCATACTATAAAACTCAACATGAATTGTAGCATGCTTTATTGTATATATTTACGCCACAACCTTAGAGTTGGAAGGCAAATACCTTACCATGTAGTTACTACTAAAAAAGAATTTTTACTTACTGATTTTTAATGTTTCATGTTTTTATCCTTTACTACATACAGTTTTTATATTTACTCAATTAGTAATTTTAATGTTCAATTTTAACTTTTTTACAATTTTTTTCAATTTTTAATTTTAAATTGGCCTATGTTTACCTATTTTATATCTTTTACTATATATTCTAAACCTTGCCAGATCACTATCTGTAAATATTCGCTCTTGTGCAATTATTACCCTGGCTTCTGGACCCCATTGGAAATAAGTCTGGTGTACAATCACTAGACTTAATGGGTCATCCAGGCATTCAATTAATTATTCATCTCTTTTTTTTATGTTCGTTCTCAAAATGTTATTGTTATGTGTATGATATTGAATGCAAAATAAATCAAATGAAAAAAAAACAAACTTACATTTGTGATGAGACTGGTTTTGTGATTAACCTATGACATGTGGCTAGCACTTCAAAGTA
>NW_022737512.1:0-820 GCF_011630105.1 Anneissia japonica
AATATTAATATAGGGCACACGCGTGTGTTTAGAACTAAATATAAGCATTTCCATCGTGGTTTTATTTATTACAATTCATAGGCCTATTCTTTCACCATCATTACACATTGAGGCCCTTCTTTTAGGTAAAACGATCTAATTTTTCTTTCTCAAGTTTTGGGACTATTATGTTTTTAAATAACTTAGAAGGCAAAAGAGGGCAAGCACAAGCTTCAAATCTAACAAATGCGCGCGAAGCTCGCGAAAAATTTTTTTGTGCTTTTAATTCTAATTTCGTTGGAATTGATCAAAACTCCCTAATTGTGCAATTTTTAGAGGAAATTGGCCTACCTCAACAAGAAATGCTCTTATGTTATATATGGCAACACTCGTTTTTTTAAAACTGAATATAAGTATTTTCCTTATGGGTTTATTTATTACAAACATATTCTTTCAACATCATTACACATTGAGGCCCTTTTTTAATAGGTTAAACGATCTATCTTAAATTTTCTTTCTTGAGTTTGGGACTATGTGTTATAACTTTAAAGGCAAAGGTGAGCAAGCACAAGCTTTAACATAAAAAAAAAATGCGCGCGAGGCGCGCGAAAAATGTTTGTTTTTTAAATTCTAATTTCGTTGGAATTGATCAAAACTCCCTAAAATGTGCAATTTTTAGAGGAAATTGGCCTACTTCAACAAAATATGCGATTTAAAATTTGAGATTTTCAGGCACTTTCCCGGGTGAAAAGGGCATTCAATGGGGAAAGACTTTTCACACCTGGATATTTTCCCCTTGTCCCCCGGTTATTACGCCACTGCGGAGAATATCTGGCGGCTT
>NW_022737513.1:0-1981 GCF_011630105.1 Anneissia japonica
TCCTCATATCTCAAATCAATTTGTAAAAAAAATTTTTTTTGAATTTGCGAGGTCCAGAAGTCACGAAACCTAGCACACACACGAAGCTCACCCGGGCTTCGTTCGTAATGCATTTAAATAAAACGAAGATTGACACATAAATTGTTTGTTTTGCTTTTGTTTTATTCAACCCACATAATAAAAAAAAATGAAAGTTTGGTGTGAACTGAATAACGTATATCATAATACTCAATTCACAAAATCAAGGGGCCGATTACAGTACATGTATTTGTTTATCCACTGAGAGACGGGCGGTTTGTCCTCCTGTTGTACGTACGTTCTAAGTAACATGGGTAATACTTCGTGATGCACGTCGTTTGAGACGATCGTTCGCTTGCACAGCAACTTCAAGGAAGGCATTTCGTCGTACCATTCGTAGCTATATGCGAAAAAACATTCTGAATCTGTGGTTGCAACTGCAATGCGTTTGTTTCCCTCACATCCGTCGTTGTAATATTCGAATGTATGACTCTTGCTAGAAATCGACGTGGAATCTATGCGAATAAAGGCGGGCTCAGCGTTCTTCTGTTGTTCGAATATTGGACTTTGGTGAAATATATTTCCTTTGACCCCGATGACACAGTAAAAACGAACGTGCCGTCCGGTGTCGGTGTCGCCTATCCTGAATCGATGAAATCCCTTCGCCAGAAAACCACGCATCACGAAGAAACCTTCGGAAATCTCGTCCCACTCGGGCATTCTATGGGTTGTTTTTCTTTTGAACAGGATGCATTTGACTGAAAACTATATCTTAATCCTTTATAATATTATGCCACAGCTCGTCCGGACCGTCGACCCACGGACTCGTATCTGTCGCATCTTCGGCATAACCGGTCGTCCGTCGAGACTCTTTCCGCGAACCGACAACCTTCCGGTTATATTTGAATATTTGGCGCTCGTCAGATAGACGAACAGAAGGACAAATATGTATTTAAAAAAACAAAAAAAAAGAAAAAACATTCGCATACAACAGATTATCGTTAAATGATATATTTTATTATTCACTTTTCAATTAATAGAAAGAATCTAATTTTCATCTGTACACTTTCGTACCGTCTGGTATCTCCCACTCAGACAGCCTTCGTTCGATGGGACGTCTGCACGTCGGGCAGTTGTTCACCCGCTTCGAGTACAATCGACAGGACGTGAAATGTCGGCAAGGCAAAGTCATCACCTCGGAGTACGCGTCCAGACACACCCGGCATCTGTCGCTTTTTTCCAGCGTCCGGAGAGACATCCAACCGAAACCGGGACACAATTCGTTCAGCACGTCGCCCACCGTGTAAGCCATCATGTCCTTCAAAGGATGAGACGAGTACGCCCTCTGCGCGATCGCCAAAACGTCCGCCACGCGTCCTCGTTCGCAAGGCCAGTCGCCGAGAACGGAAGATATCCAATTCACCGCGGACGGGCGATCGTATCCTTTCGGTCGAACGTCCAATCCTTCTTTGCTTCTGTTCGATGCCGTCCTGTTGAAAGGGTCGTCCGGGTCGCGATGCACTATGCACCTTCTGGCGATCTGAAAGGGAGGTGGAGACACGCGCCGAGACTCCGACTTGCACGCAGTCCTCAATTTGTCGATCTCTCCTATCACTTTCAAACATCCCAATTTCAGATACCTCTTTCCACGGAGAGTACAAAAATATCGGGTTTCCCACTCCTTGTCGCCGACGGTCGGGTCGATGATTTGTTCGAACTCGCCGGACGAGAATATGTTCACCTTGTCGCCGTGCAACTCGGCTTCGTTTATCACTCTAGCAAATAATTCGAGTTGTCTCGTCATTTCGGTCATCCTTTCGTCAAGCGCAAACATTCGAATGAGCAAAAAAAAAAACATAACAGTGGTAAATTTTGACTATCCTTTCGAAGCCATCGATCGTCTTCGCGCGACGAAAGACTCGGAATTCGGGTTTCTCGCTCAAACAACATATTTTCCTGCATT
>NW_022737514.1:0-1010 GCF_011630105.1 Anneissia japonica
TTCATCTATATCAAGCAGATAAGCTTTGCCTATATGAATAACAGTCATATTGAAATCCCTATGAAATTTTAAAACATGCAACATTGTATGTGTTTACAGAACTGATGATATCGATAACAGGTTTAAAGCATTCCATCCTAAGTGGCAAGTGTAATTGCTGTTGGATGTGAAATTAAAAATAAAAATAACAACAGCAAAATAAGAAGATTGAAGTTTGTCATAGTCGTATAATAATTCATTGTCCCTTCATAAACAGAAACATAATTTTTGAACTGGCATTTTGTACAATTGATTACTATTTGTTTATGTGATTGAGTATGTACATATAGTGATAATACTCAATGGTGAATACTGTTAATGAGTTTGACTAGTATCATGTGCTACGTTTATGCTGATAAACACTTTGACATCTAGTTGGACCAGCTGTTTGGAAACATCACGTCACTGTACCAGCATGTGAATATTCCATGCTTTGTGTTTTAGTTTGTGTTTACTGGACATTAATTATAACTGGACCATACTGGGTTTGTTGGAACAACAAAACAGTCATCATTGATGCCATGCAGGGGTTTCGCCAGAAAAACAAAATAGACGGCCTATTTTGTTTTTCCAAAATGGAAGCCAGTGGGCGTGGCACTGAGCCGATGGCGGGCCACGCCCATCGTTAGTAATCCCCATCGATTATTGGTACGAAAACGTACATTCAATCAATAAATGTTGTTTTTATCAAACGTAAATATGATTTAACTTTAGTTTAATGTAACATTCGATAGATTTGAAGAATATATAAAGAATTTGCTAAAGGTAGACCAGGCCCAATTAGGCTAAGCCGAGCTGATTAGGCCAAGCCGTCCCGGTAAAAGTTGCCTTCCTAAATATTATTGTAGGCAGTCCAAAAGACGGCCGGACGGCTCGCTCGCTAATATACGCATGCACTATCTTGCTACTATATTTCCAGTAATAATTTATCTATGCTGTCCTACCTATGAAAATTTATCTTTAAAATTTTA
>NW_022737515.1:0-1452 GCF_011630105.1 Anneissia japonica
TCATACCGCCATTCTATGTTAGTAAAAATGTCCGAATCGCGCGAATAAATTTTCTACTATAGATAAGTGGCCTTTCACTAATAGGCAGGCCTAGACTACCTCCTAGCCCGACACCAATCATGTATGCCTAGGCCTATAAGGCTATATAGGCCTATCTCGAGGCATACAGACTACAGTAGTCCTAGCCTAGGCCCTACCTATACCTAGGGCCTATTAGGGTAACTCAACAATGCAAATATAATATTTGTTGAAATAATATTCACCATAGACTTTTGTTATTTTATTCTGGAACCATGTAATAAATAAATGATTGGAATATCTAAAATCATTTTATAAAATATTAAGAACAAGTTTACCAATTATAAAAATGTAAAACATCGAAAGCTCAGCCTATTTGCCTTGAAATCATGAGATCTTCTCGGACTAAAAAAAGTTATAAACTATAGACCTATCCAAGAAGTATGGCGCCCTCTGTTGTCGACGCCATTACTGGGGAGTCCCTGGGGAGTCCCTAATCCCCTAAATGGCAATGCGGTGTGGTGTGTTTATAAACAAAGTACCATTGAGAAATCCGGCTTTTTATGTTGCCGTCACAGTCGAACCAAAAGTTTATCGAAGTTAAAAGATAAGTATATTATTATGTGTATTTAAAACAGAAATAAAGATACGACTTAGAAACGTCTACCCTCTGATCTGTACTGGAGGAGGATCTCTAGGCTAGGCCTACTCCTGTTCTTTTGGCAGGTCCAATGCGATTTGTCAAGCGCGGCGGTGTATTATCCGCGCAGCAGATAACCAATTTATTTTGGCCTAGCTTAGAAGATTGCTTAGTCAGTGTGTCAGTAGGCTACTGGATAATATGACAACGACGTCTGTTTCCTATGTAGGCTATCTGCTAATTTGTCATCTGCTATTATTTTAAACAGACCATAAAAATGATATAAATATTATTTAATAAATGCTATTATTACCCTAAAGCCTAGTACTAGCCGAGTCCTAACAACAACGCTCTAAACCAAGGCCATGCTATATCTTAATATTTAGCTCTACAATTTTGGTGAAATGTTTTAAACGTAATTTTGAAGTAGGCCTAAGATGTGGAAAGATGATATTCAAGAATGGCCGAGACTGAATTTCAAAGGCAAGAATTTGACTTGAAAAAGTGGACCTTCCTAAATGTCAACATGCATCTTCTTGATTTTGTATTTATTATCACACTACAGTATTTTGTGCATCTGTATAATAATTGCATTAGGCCAATGTTAATAATAAACATTTTTTTTCCAGTTATGTCAACTATTTCATTAATACTTACCAGCTTGTGATGCAAACTATCGAAGCACAGTGGAAGGCCAAAATTACCCGAGTTCTGGAGGGATTTGCATGATTGAGTATAAGTTTGATGGAAGTACAATCTAAAAGGCAGTGTACACTGCTCACAGGCTATTAGCA
>NW_022737515.1:1670-3120 GCF_011630105.1 Anneissia japonica
GCTCTTCGCTATTCAATAAAGATGGACAAATTGATTGTTTTTGATGAAGTTTAAGTAGGCCTTTCTTACAAGGGTAGATATTTTAACATAATTACTGTAAATGTATTGTAAACATTCAGCATTGTTAAAATATTGATGCATATCACGTGAATAAAAAGGCAAACTGATCAATTTGCAAGTCTTGGTTCCCCTTTAATTGTTTGCATTGATTTATATAAGGACAGATGATGTTATTCATCAATAGTGATGATGAAATTGTTGTGTAATGTTAGACAGTGTTCCAATTTAGTTATCATTTGTGTATGATATTAACATGCCTTTAAAATTAATACTGTACTAAATTAAGTGAATTAGTTGAGTGTGATCTGCTGTAACATCACTTAGCAGGGAAACATTTGAGTCTAAACGTTTAACCAATATTAAGCTACTATCAGTATTTACCATTTACTGTAAATGATGTTTCACAGAATATCACCAGTACAACAATTGTTACAAATTACAGTCCACCAAATGCATATCAACAGCATGAAAAGACACTTTATTATTATATTAACATTGTTTTACTATAAGAACATCATTTATATTGCTTTATACACCTGGATAGAGAGAGAGAGAGAGAGAGATACAAACCAAGATCTAGTGTCTTGTACATTGCCTGGGTTCTTGGACAAGACACTTCGCTTGTTTAAATTCCCTAAATAATGTACAGTACTTCTTTTGATAAGCTGATGTAAATTGTTTAAATATTTTCATTCATATCATGGGCTGTAATTTCAGGACTGGCATCAGTCTGTGTAGATTTGCAGCAAAGCTTATAAACACAATCCTAAGTATGATCAGTGATAGTAGGGTCATAACACTTAACACAGACATCTTTTTGGTTTACAGTTCAATATTCTGTTCCAAATATAAACATGGTTGATATCAGTAGAAGTTTCTGGGTGTTCTTTCATTTAACCAACTGCATTTACAACTCTCATTTTAGTGTTGAATATCGGTTAGTTGTTGGTGACTTTGAATGAGTAGTATGACACAGTTCCTTTTAGTTCACTGCAAACTTTTATTAACACAAACTGTACGTTGGTTACAATCAGCTAAACTCCAGGTTTCAGATGTTAGAGAACCCTTTTAGAGTGGAGTCAGCTCAGCCCTGTACTTTTCTTCTGTGTTGAATCTAACTACTGAATACTGAATACTACTCACTACTGATTACTGACCATTGCTGATTACCGGTTACTGGTTACTGGTCACTGACCACTGACTCAGTGATATGGGGGTGTTTGCCTATTATACTTTAGGTAATGGGGGGTGTGTCTCAAGTAAGTCACCCCATACTTTTAGAGTTTCTGATTGGATCATAGAGAAATTCTTTCTCTATGATTTAGTAACTTGTTTACCAAAAAACTACTAATTAAGATGTATCACAAACTTCAGAGCTTAGGCTCAAAAC
>NW_022737515.1:3148-4613 GCF_011630105.1 Anneissia japonica
TCCAGTTATATTATTAGATTATCTGTATACTCAAGTTGACCATTAAAACTGTCAAACCAATTTAAGGCATTTATCAGGTGAAGGGTATCGATTCCAATGGTTATGCAAGTTAATACCATTGAACCTTAATACTACATTACATTAGGGACCAGGTCTGCCAGGGTGTAATGTTTTCTGTAAATAATAAATAG
Organism: Anneissia japonica; assembly: GCF_011630105.1. Classification (NCBI taxonomy): domain Eukaryota; kingdom Metazoa; phylum Echinodermata; class Crinoidea; order Comatulida; family Comatulidae; genus Anneissia; species Anneissia japonica. Next base: position 3,340 of record NW_022737515.1, read on the forward strand.
ACAATAATTATTTCTTGATAGCCACATTATACTGATGTCCTTGTAAATTATTAGCACTCTACAGTAATTTTTGAAGAACATCCCATTAGAGTAACTGAACCACAATATTCTGGTAGTGTATTGTGTCTGCTTTCAGTAGGTCATGCATACTGTACAACATTTTGATACATATATTATTTTAAAAAAAAAAACTATCTACAGTAACTAGGAAACAAAGAGCAACTTTTAAATAGAAAATTATTTTTTAAAATCTGTGAGATTGAGTTAAAATGTTTGGTTATTAGAATTAACATATTCACAGCACATAGTCAAACAGGCAAAATAAGCTTTTGATATTTAACTTACATTGTCATATCCCTGTCTCTCATGCTGATGAGGTCACCATTGATGACTGGGCTCTGTCAATGAAATAAAGTAGAACAAAGCTGTAAAACAAACCATAATTTAACATTTAGAATTATTACTTAATAAAATAGTACAGTAATTACAGTATAATCATCATTTTTCCTCATACAAAAACTATTTATTCCATCAAATGGTTCAGAAAAATTTTTAAATTTTAAATTACAGTTTGAGAATACAAAACGGGATAATAGAGGGCCACCACTGGTATACACCAGCCTCCTGCACCACTTTTTTAGGGTGGTGTACAGTGAGAAATTCAATCAATCAAGTGCCTAGGGCTAGTAGGTAGGCCCTCTCTGGCGTCATGCTATTCTCTCTAGGCCCGTGTAAATTTGTTATCTGCTACGCTGTCGTTGGCCCTCTTTCTTGTTAATGTTACAGTAGTGTTATACAATTAGCTAGCCTACCCTAGGCTAGATACCTAGCTACTTTAGACGGCCTAGGCCTCGTAATAGTAGTCTGGGACCCGGTGTTCCCTACAGGCTAGCTAGGCCTAACGTAACAATAACATATACAGTATACGATCTATCGAGGCCCCTAATTCCTATCGTTATTAATATTCTGTCTTAAATACACGAAATATACTTATCTTGGATTGTGATAAAATATAGGTTGAAGACTGACGACATTATGCAACTGTTACTGTCGAAAAAAACCCTGTCGTTATCAGCAACTACTGCATTGGAAACTAAACTCCGCATTGCATCTCTGAACTTCGCGGTTCCCCCAACTTCGCACAAATGCCACCCCAGTAATGGCGCCGACAATAGAGGGCGACACTCAAAAATGCTCTCTTGGATAGGTCTATAGATGGCAATATACGTGTTGGATCAACCACTATAAGAAGGGGTAATTATTACAACATCACA
>NW_022737516.1:0-631 GCF_011630105.1 Anneissia japonica
TGTGTGTGTATATGTGTGTATGTATATATAATAATAATAATAATAATAATAATAATAATAATAATAATAATAATAATAATAATAATAATAATAATAATAGAGACATTGATAAAATCAAATGACACGTTTGAGATATTAGAGGAACATTAGTATTTTATTGCACACGAATATTTCGTCCTGTCCTCAGAACTTTCTCAACGTGAATGAACAAAAAACATTACAAATTAAGTAGGTAAACCATGAGCTATGAAATAACAGTAAATAGCAATGAAATACCAATAAGACAATACTGGGCGTAATTAGTTATTCGTGAAAGTATAGCTAATAGCAAAGCCTAGATCTATGTTAAGTCCCTTAGTATGTGATTTAATACGGAGTATTCATCGTAACTCCGCGCAACGTCTATCTTTAGTAGATGTGTAGTCACTGCCTATGATGATGAAACGAAAATTAGAAATTGAATGCCCGGAAATCCCTTTTATCCTTTTATCTCTAATTGATTTTGATGATTATTGAGTCTGTATCTTAGTTTAGTGCCAGTCTCTCCAATATAATTGCTTATCTTACATTTACTGCAATAAATCATGTAAACCACATTAGAGTGATCACATTCTAATCTGGGGTGCGTATA
>NW_022737517.1:0-570 GCF_011630105.1 Anneissia japonica
TACATAATAACAAAATTTAAATTACAAAAACAATTGCAAGACAAACAGAAATAAAGAAGTAAAAGAAACAAAACAAAAACAATTACTGTATTATCTTATGCAAGTAACTTTCAATTATTTGTTAATAGTTTTTTAAAAGTTTGAACATTTGAGGCCATTCTCATATTGAGGTTTAGGTTATTCCAGACAATGGCTCCCTGATAGGAAAATAATCATATGAACAGTCACATCACCATGTATTTGCTGGCAGATTCCACCAGGATACAACGGAATCTGAATTACGACAACATCTACATGATATTGGAATAAACAGTGTCTTTTAAATAAGTTGGCATTTGAGAATTCATTATTTTAAACAAGGTTATAGCTTCATCTTGATACAGTTTGGTGTTTAAATTATTCCAGTTTAAGTTAGTGAGTGCTTCTGAACTTGAATCATATCTTGTGACCTTTGTAATAATTTTAGCAGCCCTATTTTGTAATATTTGAATTTTATTTTGTAAAATTTGATTGCATCGTCCCAACACAATACATACCAGATTCTTCATGAGTGCTGCTAGTTCCTTGATA
>NW_022737518.1:0-1122 GCF_011630105.1 Anneissia japonica
GATTAACTAGATAAACAGTTTGGCTTTGACTGAATCAGTTTGTTTGTTAAGTGTAGGTTTCAGTTATTTGATCCAAAGCATTTCTTTAAATAAACAATTAAACTTGGATTTGCACTTAGATAAAACCTTGAAATAATTAACAGTTTCAGTAGCACTAATATAATGATCTTTTAAATGTTGTCCTATGTTACCTTTACTGTGCATAATCATTTCTTATTTAAAATAGAATTATTTAATCAATCAGTAACTTGTGTTTTTTTTAATGAAATTAATGATTTTCTTTAAAAAGATGCTACCCAAGGCGAGACTTTTTTTTATACCTTGTTTGACACACTCGCTGACTATTGTACATTTTACTGTACTGTTTTTCCGTTTTAAAATGTTTGTGCTCATTAGCAATTTAGATTTGTTGTTGATGTTATCCATGACAGTAATACGTACCGCGAAATGCCAGGCCTCTGAAAGTCCCCCTCGTTGGTATTCGCCACGTTATTGGAAATTTTTATTTCAAATTTCGCGAAAATGGTTTATAACATTCCCTGCAAGTTCGTCGTTCAAAACTGGTGCCGAATCAATGTTTTAGAGCCTCCCATCAGAGCCATTAATAATAATAATAATAATATTAATAATAATTTGCCGCAAATATAGTAATAATATCTAATAATTTTAATAATTAAAAAAAATACTTAGACCTACTCCCAGAGCTACTCATAGGAGCTAAAAACTAATTTATTTTAGTTCTCAAATATGCATATTCTTTATGTTGATTTATTAATTAAATTTTTGCTACAAGGTATTTTACAACATTTGTTTATTTTTTTTTTCTTTAATTTTATAATTGAGGGCCATTTTTTATTTCTTGATTCGATTCTTGCTTATGCAGTATTTAAATATTTGAAGATTAAAAAAAAATATATATCATTTCTATTACCAATTTTTTCATTTTTACCTACCTGTCATATGGGGCCATTTTTACCGGGGCCATTTTTTCTGGGGCCATTTTTTCCAGGGCCATTTTTTCTGGGGCCATTTTTTCCGGGGCCATTCTTACCTACATTACTGAATTGTAACTCGCCCAATATTATATACCTCATATACTGCAACAAATGCAACGAGGGAAAC
>NW_022737519.1:0-535 GCF_011630105.1 Anneissia japonica
TCAGTATAAAGATAATTTGGAAAATGTAAACTAATGTGAATTGATATTAAAACTATTATTTATTTGGATAATAATAATATAAAAATTACTTTTATTATAATTGTTTTTATTGACTTCATCTCATTTTAATTAGATGTTGATCTCACCAAAACATAAAGACAATTTACAACCTAAGGAAGGCTCTCTGCAACCAAACTCCAACCCATGGGGTATCATAAGCTAATATTTATTAAGACATAATACCATAATAATTCACTCATTTCAGTTATGAAAATGCAAATAAACATAATCCCTGGGTACCATAAGTTAAAAATCATCAGGAAAATGGCTATAGGTCAAAAAGTGGTCGTTTATTTGAAGAAAAAAAATTGATACTGTAATCTCTGGCCCAGCCAACTGCATGTAGTTACCAACCGTCTCGCATCGTGCGGGACGTCCCGCATTTCAAAGTGATTTTGGATGAAACACGTATTTTGCAGAAACACATGCGTGATCCTAAATTTGTCACGCATTTAACACAAGTCTATGCGTCATA
>NW_022737520.1:0-567 GCF_011630105.1 Anneissia japonica
ACACTTGTGAAATAACCTAAGATCAATAATTTCTCTTCTGTAAGACAGGGGTAACAGTTTAAGCTGACTGAGCCTTTGTTTATAGTCAGTATCGGGATAGTTAAGAATAAATTTGGTTCCCCAACGTTGAAGTCTTTCAATCTTAAGCAAATTGCATTTAGAAGTCCCATTCCAAAGAGAACTACAATATTCAATATCACTCCTGACGAATGCTTTGAATAATGTTAATGCAACATTTTTTGGTGCATTAAATCCTACCGAACGCTTTATCATACCCATTTTCATGTTACATTTTTTAACAATTTTGTGAATATGATCATCCCAACACAGGTTAGATGCTATTTCAACCCCAAGATCCTTAACAGTTTGGGTTCTGTCAAGGATACAGCCATTCATCGTATAAGCATATTTTATAGGTTTTCTAGAACGTGTTAAAGATAAAATTTGACATTTTGACGGATGGAACTTCATTTTCCAAATATTACTCCACCTAGTAAGAGCCTCAATGTCCAACTGGAGCTGGAAACAATCATTAACGGTATCAATTGATTTGAAACATTTAGCATC
>NW_022737521.1:0-1417 GCF_011630105.1 Anneissia japonica
TCATTGAATGGGCACATATTAATATGTTGATGGGGAACATCATTTTTGAAATGAAATTGAAATTGAAATCAATTTCAACAATATTTGAAGAATCCCCAGCATTGACATGATTCACTCGGCCATTGCGTTGCATTGCGTTAAAACTAGTTCATTCATCGCATAAACTTTACCCAATAAAAAAGCTTGACAGTTTCAGCACTGCTTTTTTTTCTAGAGTTTATTTACCTATCAGTCAGTCAATCATCAATCACAAAAATAATATGCCTACAAATAATGCCAAGAAATATCCAGATTCCGAGTTATTCTATCAAAATTGTCACTAAAAAATAGAAGTTGCAGCTAGATAATGATTCAGACAAGTTATCAGATAACACTTGAACTTGCAAGACCTCATAATTGAATGGACAGAATTAGTCAGGACTTGTAACAACTGCAGTCAGTTTGTTGTCACTCGGACTACAGCCTGGTTGTTGTTTCTGATTAAATCAACTAGTTTTAGTACATCTTCATACTCAGCTTTACTTGCTTTTTGATATTAGTATTTCTGTACATTCTGATTTTAATTAAATTAATCAAATTAGTAGCACTCTTTTTGACTAACAATATATTTTTTTCCACAAGACCTTGTTTCAGTCAATATGACTGCAGGTGTAGTTTACAGTATAAGTTCATTGATATCAAAATATTTTGATTGGATAGAAAGCAGCTCAACTCTTTATCCATGCATGTTGCTTCTCTATCGTTGAGTTGAAAATCAGTACTTAGCCACCCCTGTCTAAACCTTCCAACAATAAATTATACTATTTTAAAGTGGAAGTGCACAAATGGTTGTACCCAGAAGTCGTGAACATCATTTTTTTCCTTTATTTTTAATTGTATTTGTAGAGGGTGACCCTACCAGCGTATACTAGGTTGGCTGATATTCAGGGATTTTATCAGTGAAGTCTCTTTATGAGGTGAAACAATATTAAATACCTGTAGGCTTAATGTACAAGGGGGTCGTCCTAATAGTGCATTCTGTAATGTACAAAATCTGATTTAATCCTGCTTAATATAATTAATCTAATCTAATCTTTCTAGTGGCTTTCGGGTCAAGATTAGAGGAATTATGGGTCAAGTATTACCCTGAGTATTCTCCTGTCGGCACACTATTGATCATACACTATACTGTATGTATTTTTAATTAAGAGCAAGAACACCAAATATTTGAAATGCTGAGTGTTGGTTACAGTAAGCTCAATAATTATTCCTTTGCTAACATCAAGATACTTTAAGTCAAGTATTGAGTCAAGTACTTAACTTGATTGTTTTAGAATCAAGTCCTTGAGATATATCTACACTGTGAGAGAAACATTGGTTCAGCTTATGCAATGTTGGTAATGTTGGTCTTACAGTGGGATACTTTGCCTATAATATT
>NW_022737522.1:0-1317 GCF_011630105.1 Anneissia japonica
GTGTCATGTTACTTATTCACATGGTTAAGATATGATCATGTTAACTAACCAATCTATGTTTTTTTTTTTTTTTATTAAAATATTGTTCCGAAGTATCAACTAAATTTGATCTCTCTGTTTACTTTGTATTTTATTAAATGAAGTTTCATTGTGATGTTTGTGCTATTTACTTGTTCACAAGGTTACGATGTAATCATGTTAACTGGCCAATCTATGTTTTTTTTTTTTTTATTAACATATTGTTCCGCAGTATCAACTAAATTTGATCTCTCTGTTTACTTTGTATTGTATTAAATGAAGTTTCATTGTGATGTTTGTGCTGTTTACTTGTTCACAAGGTTACGATGTTGACTGGTCAATTTATGTTTTTTTTTTTTAATTATTAACATACTGTTCCACGGTATCCATAACTAAATTTGATCTGTTTGTTTTCTTTGTATTTTATTAAACAAAATTTCATTGTGATGTCTGTGCTGGTTTACTTGTTCACATGGTAACAATATAATCATTTTTAATCAGATAATCATCTACTTACTTATTGAGTCAAGCGCCATAATGTTTCCAAGTTTGACTTTGAAAGCTATTTACTGGCATTTATTTCCACCAAAGAACATCCATGGTTGCCTGGAAACATGACATCATTTGCCTTGCAGATGATAAAACAAGCAGATTAATGGGAAATTGTAGTATAATTGAAGCAGAGAGGAGCTTATTGTCTTCAAGGATATTGTAGAGTATTAATAAAGTATATGAATATTAGCAGAGAACCTTTTATTATATTTCTTATTCAGAGCAAGTATTTTTTGTTGTTGGTTAAATAATGTGAATTGATGATGCAAATGATAACATACTTGCTAATTTTAAATATCATCTCTTCATTTAGATTTTTTGCAAATACTGTAATAATATTAATGATAAACTTATTTAACATCATGCGTCGGCCTCTATGCATTTCAAATTATTCGGGTCATTGGAACACCTATGAAACACAAACTGGGCTTACGGTTTATAGTCTGTGTCCGAGAAGATGTGTTTCACCACAAGAACCATAGGAATGTTTGCCGTTCGACCCAGTGCCAATAATATAGCTATACGTTGCAGTGTCCCTGCCTTATCGCTTGGCCATCCAATTCCCCCAAAAAACCCCGACCTCGAGGTTGGGAAACCAACCTGCTGTGCCAATAAATGTTATTACATTGCATAGATGAAACGTACTGACATGTATAGTCTTGACATCATCACCCTTTGTTTTTGTTAACTTTGTTGTTACTATTTTATCTTTATTAATTTAATTTTTTTTCATATTTTTTACATTTT
>NW_022737523.1:0-925 GCF_011630105.1 Anneissia japonica
ACGGTAATATATACTCGCATTACAAAAATTAGTAATTTTTTAACAGATATTCTAGTGCAAACTGGCGCAAGTATTAATATATTCCATGTTTAGTTTCAAGAAACAGATAAAAAAGGAAGCAAAAGGGCAGGTTCCACAGACTCAAGGTCCAAACAAAGAGAAAACGCCCAAGACATAAAACATCAAGACATCAGAAATACATATAAAACTCTCATATATAAATACAATATTGATTTTTTTTCAATAAAATAGAAAAATTTGGAAAGGAGACATAAAAAAAACAACAAAAAAAGAGCTGCAAAACCAAAAAAACAGGCCATAGTCAAGGGTTTCGCAGTGCACACCTTCCAGCAAACACCAGAAAAATTATCGATTGTTTTTACTTTTATGTTAACAGATAGATGGATGAATAAATAGATAAATAGCCAGATGGATGGATAGATATAAACAGATCTCATGTACACTGTGACAAATCAGGAAAAAAAACTCTCTGAGATCAGAATAGTTTCCGGCCGAGTAGGCTTTACAATACTTACTGTTGCCCGGCACGGTGCCCGGCAGTCATGAAGTTGTCTTCAGATTGCCAGGGTCTATATGCCTATATTGTTATAAGAATAGAAATACACACATCAAGTTTACTTATATTAGTCCCCAATCAATCAACTTTACGTGACTGTATTAAATGAAGATTCTCGTGTGAAGCTAGGACAAATCGATACTGATATAAGATCGATATTGCAGATGAAGGACGAGGCCAGTTAAATCTGCTAATATCTGATGATTGCAGATCCAAAAATGAAGATGTTAAGATATAGGCCTATTGAAATACGTAGATGACACAGTTATCGTAGGACCCATGAAATCCAACTTTGTGTCTAACTATGTGAACTCTTGCTAACTTCTCATTGTCATGGTGTATACAAAA
>NW_022737524.1:0-814 GCF_011630105.1 Anneissia japonica
TAATAATAATAATAATAATAATAATAATAATAATAATAATAATAATAATAATAATAATAATAATACTGATGATGATGATGATAATGATTATGATGACTATGTCAAGCGCCTCAAGCTTGGTCCAACGGGAAGCAAATACACATTGTAAATTATTATTATTATTATGATTAATATGATGAAGATAATGATGATTATGATGGCGATGATAACTCCACACTAGAAATTTTTACTGAGCTCTTTATTTATTTTATTTTATTTTACATTTATTTACCCAGGGTAGCCCAAACATTTAAAGCACTGATTTCCATTGGGGCCCTGCATTTAAAGCACATGGTCGTAACCGGTTATATTTTCTTAATTAGTGCCTCGTACAATTTGTATTTAAATATGTTTAGAGAAGTCGCAGTTCTCAAATCAATATCTAAGTCATTTCATATATTCGCCCCGGTCACCTTAAAACTCGTGGAATAACTTTCGCTTTTCGAAAAAGGAACCTTCAACTTCATAATACTGTCTCGTTTCACGAGCTTGCAAGAACGGTGTGAAAAGGTTTGTCATGTATAAAGGTGTCAATTGGTTAATACATTTATAATATAATAATAATACTCTTAATCTTCCGGGCCACTTAATTCCCCATGTCATTCATTCATTTATCTCATATTGCATTTATTAAATTAATCAATCAAGCATAAAAAGTAACAAAAATACAAACAATCAATACTAGATATGCCACGTATCAGTTTGTAAATAATTATAGGTTCGTGTATATCAGATCTTGTTTAGTAAATATATATACATATATGTATATATATAT
>NW_022737525.1:0-776 GCF_011630105.1 Anneissia japonica
GGATGGTGTTGTCTACAAACTGCAAGCGGTTAATGGCAGAATATATCCTAGAAAGATACACTACAGTCGCCTTAAGTCATACATTGAACCATCTGTTACCAAGCAGCCTGTTGTTAGGACAGATGTATCGCAGCATTGCTCGACCAACTGTCAACCTTTGAATGCGAAAGCTGTAGCACCCTTCAGTGTTACTAGAACAGGCAGAACAGTGAAGCCACCTTCCAGATTCCTGGAATAACTGCGAATGTATGACTAAACACTTACACACATATACATGAATTTACAATTAACACACACACAACCAAAAACCACCAGGTGTGAATGAGACTAACTGGTGCATGCGCAGGCGAACTTGCGTATCGACGCGTACGTACTTTTTATGCATGTGGTTATAGGAGCTAGGATTTGTTGTTTCTGGTTTTAGTGTTAGTGGCATGAGTGTCTTTTCTCCTTACTTGATTATGGGGAATTGAATACGTCCATGCGCACACGTAATGTTTTTAAAGGATGTTGTTTATAGAAGTTAGGATTTGTTTTGGTTCTAGTTTTAGCTGGTATTTGGGTCATTCCTGTTTGCGCAGCTTGCGTGATTGAATATATAATTGTGATAGACTTGTCAATAATTTCACTGTTTCTGGTAGTTCAAACTCTCTTTCATCACTTGTGGTCTACTACAAGTTCCATGGATTATTGTATGCAGAAATTTTTTTCTATTTTTTTGGACGAGATAATTGTTTTCTGTTTTATTATTATTAATATTTTGTACCGTACGCAAT
>NW_022737526.1:0-2394 GCF_011630105.1 Anneissia japonica
ATGGTCGAGGTGGGCGCGAGACAGGAGGGCGATCGACGCCGACCGCCGTCTAGAATTATTCGAGGAGATGAGCAGGAGGAGGAGGACGACGAAGACGATTCGTTGGAGGAGTTGTCTGTGGATCTGCAACGACGGTTGGAAGCTTCGTGCGGAAGCGGCACAGACGACGACGTCGTTCCCTTCTACGCAAGATGCTTAGTTCTAGCGGAACACCTTCTGCGAGGGACGGATTCGGTCACGACGGAGTGCTGCACCATGACCTACTTCGACGCCGTGCTCGCGCTACACGTGCTGTTCCCTTGGACGAGCGACCATTCGACGGTGATATCGAGGCGCCTGTCGGCACTCTGGAGGTTCGTGGTCGTCGTGGGCACCTTACCGGCGTTGCCCATCGGTTGTTGTCCGAACGTCGGATACCGGTGTTTCGTATGCAGGAAGGAGCAAACGGACGAGGAGTGCCACCATCTCGTCACGACGATCGCGAACGAAGGAACGGAAGACGAGGAGGATATCTGCCGCGGTGCGCCTCCAGTATTCCCGCGTCTCGACTCTCGCCAGTCGACGAGACCAAAAGTCGCCGAGAAGGACGAGTTCGAGATCGCGAGGCGCGTCGACAGGCGTGCGAGATCGGCCGCCGACAAGCTGAGGGTGGAGATCGAAAAGGAGATAAGGTACGCAGAAGCGTGCGTCCGATACGCCTCCCTTCAAAAGACCGTGAGTCTCGGTTGCAAAGCGCACGTCGCGAAGCTTGTCTCGTTCGGAAAGCGCAGACGGCAGCTGGCGAACGAGGAACGAGAGACGTTCGACCACAGGGATCTGGAAAGGTGGTCCCGAAATCTGCTGGAGTCGATGTTGGCCAATCCGGACAGGCGCGATCAGAGACGGGCCGCGATGGCCTCGTTCTTCCCTTTGGTGGTCGATCCGACCTCGGTGGTGAGGGACGCGTCGACGACGAGACACGAGACCGCCTTCCGAACATGGATGGAAACGTGCGAAGTGCCCGCCGAGAGCGTTTGCGATTACGTTGACGGACTGAAGTTCGTGACTCTGAAGACGAACGTCGAAGACGACCTGACTTGCCTGTACAAATGTCTACTCACCTGGCACGTGTTCCTAGCCATGACCGTTTCGGGGGGTGGCGGCTCCTCTCGCATCATCAACAGGAGCGACGTGGACGGTATGCCGGACGCGGACGGGCTCTGCTTTCTCTACGACGACCGTCGCTTTCTGGTCAGGAGAGGAGACCGAACGATGACGTTCGTTTACGAGCGAGCGCTCGAATCGTGCGTGGCTTGGATCTACCACGGACCGTTACCGATCTCGTCCTCTACGGTAACGAACGTGCTGTTCCACGCTGGTTTCGACGACGATGGACATGAGATCGGCGAACAGGAGCGCGAGACGGGTCGACATCTGCGACACGACCAGGTTTTGGATCCTGTAGTCGAGTCCGATCATGACGGTCACGCGAACTAGCACCTCGGTCGCGAAGAGCAGCTTGCCCTGTCCGTCGTAATATCGGTTCAGAAATATGCCGATGGTATATCTTAGATTGCAGTAGAACGTTATCGCGAAAAGTACAAGATTCGCAGAAAGCAGATCCCGATACTTTCTTATCTGCTTGTCGTACGTATCCCCCTGCCAGTCGTACCGGTCGGACAGACCGTAGAGAACGAAGAGGAAGATTAGGAGCGCCGCGATGAGCGGAGCGAACTTCTTCATCCTTTAACGAATGTTTACAAAAACCGACGCCCGAGAGTTCGATCGATCATACGCAAACATGTTCGGGAAAAAAAGAGACGATCGTTTCGAGTACAAGAGAGTGGAATCGATGCGCAACGTGGCTTCCATGGAACAGAGGTTCGAGGAGAAGGCCGCGGCCGCTCGACGGGGCGTGGAAGCCGGGGTGAGGAATGGTGCCGGACCCCGGAAGTTGGCGTCCCTCATCAGACGCGCGTCGGATTACGAGCGTCTGCAATCGACTTCCCAGAAGGCGATTTACGATCTAGAGAAGGACGCCCTGTCTTCGGAAATGCGAAACATAGACGGTCTGCAGTACGAAAGGTTGAAACGAGAAGATCATGAACTCGGCAAATTCGAGAGGCTCACCAATCCCCGCAAACTATGCAGACGTATAGCGGCCGTGAAGGTCAGAAGAGACCGTCGCAAAGTGGGAGTGGAATCCATAAGGGATTTACTAGACTCGGAATCGGACGACGGAGACGGCGACGACGACGAACACTCGCCCGAGATTCAACTCGCCAAAGACCTCATCGACGACGACGTCTGGCAAAAGGTGACCGAACTGCCGGAACCTTGTACAAGAAAAAAAGACGATCACTTTTCTTTGCAATAAATAAAATTTTTAAAGAAAAGAGAGAAATAAAAGAACGA
>NW_022737526.1:2497-2640 GCF_011630105.1 Anneissia japonica
GGCAAATTCGAGAGGCTCACCAATCCCCGCAAACTATGCAGACGTATAGCGGCCGTGAAGGTCAGAAGAGACCGTCGAAAAGTGGGAGTGGAATCCATAAGGGATTTACTAGACTCGGAATCGGACGACGGAGACGGCGACGA
>NW_022737527.1:0-549 GCF_011630105.1 Anneissia japonica
TATCTAGCCCGGGGGACACTTTTTTACAATTTTTTTTGTGTCAACATGTGTAACATGATGTACTGGCCCGACTAGGCTATATAACTCATTTTCGCCAAAAATGTCAGTTATGCCCTTTTGCCATGGGGGGGGGGCAGAGTAGTGTATCTTTGTAGCGATCCGGGCTCTCGTCTACATTTTGTTTTGCATTTCTAGTTATCACAGTGAATCTCGTAGCGATCAGGGCACACAACCACTACGGAAGGAGGAGGAAACGTATCCGGTTCCATGTGAAAAAACACCGGGAACCGTTTCGAGTCCTACTTTCCTGGCCAACCAGTCCAGATGTGTATAAGAGACAGGTGTTGACAAACTATTTACGCACGTACAAGACAGCACATAAAGCGCATAGAATAATTTTCTCTACCACCGAACCTAAACTGCAAATTCAACGTTTCGTTCATTTGCCAAAAAACGGTTTCCGTGGTGTACGACTCCAACAAATCTTTCTGCTCGGGGTTTAAATCTTTTACGACTAAATTCATCATGATGACTCGGTCCGCGTCCCTG
>NW_022737528.1:0-1216 GCF_011630105.1 Anneissia japonica
CTCCACACGACCTCGGGCCCAAATAGTTGGGGCTGAGGTGCAAACATTTTGAGAATATGGACCTATAAGTGCCCGGAAATTGCACTCTCATACCTTAAAAATCATACAAGTATATGTTCATATCAACAATACGCAATTAATTCGCTGGTGTTAGGTTCGAGGGTCGTTTGAACAAAACGGCAGTCTTCTTCTGGCGCATCGACTTGGATGGCGAGTTGCGGAATCTGCCGAGACTCCTGTCTCTTATACACATCTCTGTCTCTTATACACATAAAAAATGTACTCGCACAGCAGAGTGGTCAGTGGAGTTAGAGGAAATCCCCACCAGACAAGCGCGCGTTGATATGAAACGTCATCAATCACAGAGCTTCAGGATAATTATGCTATATGCCGAGATTAGCTATGAGTGGAAATACCACTCACATGTCTACGGTCATACTACGTTGAAAACACCGGTTCTCGTCCGATCACCGAATTTAAGCAACGTCGGGCCCGGTTAGTACTTGGATGGGTGACCGCCTGGGAATACTGGGTGCTGTAGACTTTTTACATTTTTCCCCCAAATTCTAAAGTAGGGGTGCGTGAGGATCCACACGACCTCGGGCCCACATTGTTGGGGCTGAGGTGAAAAACATTTTGAGAATATGGACCTCTAAGTGCCCGGAAATTGCACTCTCATACCTTAAAAATCATACAGGTACTTGTTCATATCAACAATACGCAATTAATTCGCTGGTGTTAGGCCGGTTCGAGGGTGTTTGAAGTACGACGAAACGAGAGACACGGTGATTGTCTAAAGCATCCTAGTTACTGCCTTAGTAAAATGGTTGGTTTATTGTTCAACACCGGTGTTTGTAAAAAATGTACTCGCGCAGCAGAGTGGTCAGGGGAGTCAGAGGAAATCCCCGGCAGACAAGCGAGCGTTGATATGAAACGTCATCAATCATAGAGCTTCATGATTGGATAATTATGCTATATGCCGAGATTAACTATGAGTGGAAATATCATCAACATGTCTACGGCCATACTACGTTGAAAACACCGGTTCTCGTCCGATCACCGAAGTTAAGCAACGTCGGGCCTGGTTAGTACTTGGATGGGTGACCGCCTGGGAATACCGTGTGCTGTAGACTTTTTACATTTTTTTCCCCAAATTCTAAAGTAGGGGTGCGTGAGAGTCCACACGACCTCGGGCCCACATAGTTGGGGCTGAGGT
>NW_022737529.1:0-837 GCF_011630105.1 Anneissia japonica
CACTCCTGTGGCCTTCATCAGCGAGAATAAGGAAAACATCATGAATCAATATAATATAGACTGTCTTATCAAAAAAGAATAAAGGTGACAGAGAGCAAATGAGAAATACCTATAAAACTGTAAAATGATTGGTCTATTTATCTATGCATACTGAGTATCTACAATAATAAAGAACCAAGGGTGTTATTTGCAGAGACTAGTCAAATAAACTATCCATTGTATTGGCCAGCACAATACAGATAAGATGGTTATTTCAGAGAAATGGATCATATAGAGATTGTAACTGAGCCAACTGTAGGAAGACCTAATAATATAACGTATGCTAGGCCTGTGAATATACCTAGAATAATGAATGAAGCAATGCAGTAATGTAATAATAATAATACTAATAATAATAATAATAATAATAATAATAATAATAATAGTAATAATAATAATAAAAAATAATAGTAATAGTAATAATAATAATAATAATAATAATAATAATAATAATAATAATAATAATAATAATAAGAATAATAATAATATAATAATAAGGATAATAATAACCATAATAATAATAATAGTAATGAGTAAATCCCAAAAAATAAAATATAAAATAAAATCGGGTAACTACAGAAACGGATCGAAATGAAAAGTTATGCCTTAAAAAACGAGAACCCACTAAGGATACCAAGATCCTTGTTTACTTGGTAGCAAGTAAAGATGAGCATCAGTTGGTTTTGTGTATAATTGAGTTTTAAGTTTACCTGTTTTCATTTCGACTAGGACATGATCGAGAAATGGAACTTTGTATTTGGATTGCTCGAATGTGAATTTAATGGTAGGGTGAACGTT
>NW_022737530.1:0-1139 GCF_011630105.1 Anneissia japonica
AAGTACAAAAACTAATCTCATTAGAGAGGGCGCACTTTATTGACTGTATAAAGTATAAATAAAAGTGAGAGTATTCCAGTGGATGCGATCTACAACCTCTGAATTTGCCTAGTAACGATGAATTTTGTGGAGAAAATGGTAATATTTTATTAGAAATAGTCTGTATTTCTCATTTTTTTTATTCTTTTGCGTAAAACTAAAATTCATGCCAATATTTTTCCATGATTTATAAAAATTGGAGTAATGCAAATGAATATTTTAAAAGTCAGTTTTTAGTGAAATTTTGCCGGGAATGGGGCTTTAAGTTCTAAACTATGGTGGAAAACCGTCTGCCATACACCAACCTTGTACTTTTAAAGTCTAGGTTTCTGGGCCAGTGATTACAAGATTTTGCCTAACTACAATCGCTTAACTACAGTACTATATTAATCATCATATAAGTCAATTATTAAATTTTTCTACATTTGTTTTTTCTTTCAAATATATTTCTGTACTCATTTGGTTCGTATAAATATAGAATTATAAACAATAAAGGAAAGTAGTGCAAGACGATATAATCAGGATTCGAACATGCTCAAATTAGAAATCATTCAACGTTACATATAATAAATTATATTTGTGTAACATATGCCATTTCTTATTTACCTTGAATACATTCTGAATTCCAAAAGAATTAATGCATAATATCAAAGAGTAAATTGACTTTCTGATAAATTTTTAAAAATAGGAAACACCAACAGCATAAAACATGTGACTGGAAATACAATGTGTAGGCTATTTAAGAAGCATTCTTAGTGAGTAATAGCAGACTTTTAAAAAAATATGGTAATATTTTCTATGAAACTATTCACTTTATGGAGGGTCATAGTTGACATATAAGTTTTAAAATGGAATGGAGCCATATATTTCACCCTAAATGTAGGTGTTCTGACAATAGTGTAGTAAAACATATAAGTATATATACATATATATTTAAACACTTACTGTATATCACACAAATTTTTGGTCCGTGTGGATACTCTTCAGACGTAGTATGGGTTAGCCAACAATCATACTACACCTGAAGAGGGTCTAGACAGGCCGAAAATTTGTACAGTAAGTGTTTAAATATTATGTTTTACTACACTATTGTCAAAACA
>NW_022737531.1:0-3193 GCF_011630105.1 Anneissia japonica
TTTGTGATATTTTAATGAAGAAATGTTTAAATTATTTCTCTGACGATGCGAAGTCGGGTGTTGTGTATATGAGAACCATTTTAAGGAATAAACCATATAAACGCAAGCTGCATTATCTAAAGATTTTCAAATCAACTGAAGCTAAGTTAAATGCAAAATTACTGTGAAATGCATGAGTAAATTTTACTCTCAATCACTGAATAACCGCGATATTTATCAAGGAAAATAAACTAGAAATTCACCAATCTACACGGAATTGGCTCATGTAGCTCGCAATTGTTACGGGTCTCCACGTACCTCGCTATTGCCGTTGCGGCTATAGTTCGAGTTTCACTAACGTCGTGTTAATCTGGAAGTTGACTTTCATTGTATATTTTTTTTTTACTTCATAATAATTCTCTTTACTAGCATTTAATATTATTATTATTATTTTGTTTTTCGTGTGTTTTTTACTTTAAACTTTTTGATTACTTTTTTTGTTGCAATTTCAACATCACTTCTTATAATGGCAATGAGGAAAAACTATTTGTTCTGTTGCATAAACAGACATATGCCTAGTAAGTCTAGTTACGTTTGGTGTGTGTGTGTGTGTGTGTATGTGTGTGTGGGTGTGTGTGTGTGTGACCTAGGCCTAGTAAGTCTAGTTACGTTTAGTGTGTGTGTGTGTGTGTGTGTGGGTGTGTGTGAGTCAGGAAAATCAATAGGAGTTTAATAAAGCAAATACAAATAAACAGGCATATTTATTGTCACTTTAGGGGTTTACCTAGGCTGTTTTGAGGACAAGCCAAAAAGAGCGCTGCCGTCAGCTATCATCATGGGCTCTTGGACTATGACTACAGAGAAGTGTATTACACATTGCCATGATAGTGGATATATGTTCGCTGGTGCACAGTTTTCAGGTCAATGTTTTTGTGGCGATTATACATATTCCATTTACGGCAAACGACCAGACGGGGAGTGCAATAAGAAATGTAACGGGAATAAGAAGGAAATGTGTGGTGGTACTTGGAGGAACTCTGTATATACTACTGGAGGTAACAATTTATGTTCAATATATTTTGTTTTATAGTAACATTTCACACGTACTGAGTATTCAGTACATTTCCACTTCAGGAGGGCAAAATTACACCTATATGACGTTAGTTACGTCATTATTTTCGTAAACAATAAGAAGTTACTTTAGAAGACTAAGGTGAATAAAATTTACGTTTAAAGTTTAAAAATATTAGTTAAGCAGACTGGCACACCAGACTATTCGGTAGAATATTAGGTCCTATGTTATTTCAATACTATTGTTTGCGTCACGGAATGATATATCTTGCCCTATTTGACATGTCATGGTACTGAATACTCAGTACATTCCTTAATAATAATAAAAAAAATAATAATTCGGTTGGGAATGGAACATACTATGCATAGTAAGGCTAGTTGGCTTTTCCAGGCACATGCTGGAAAAGCCTTTGTTTTTGTTTCAGTTGATCTTTTTTTCTTACATATCCTTTTTCCGTTACGCCTTGCCAAGTTGATTTGGGTTTCCCAACTGGTCTTTTAATTAACACTTCTTCTCCGAGAGCGGTCTTAAAAAATCAATATAATATAGTACTTGATTTGTTAACGAATGTCAAAGAATCAGTTATAAATTAAAACGGTTTACTGTCAGGTATGTTTACTGGATGAAGAAGAAGAACAATGTTCCCTCCCATATTATGAGAGCGTGTCAATATCGATATTAAATTTTAGTTATTGTATTGTCTTTCGTGCCAGCAAAAGTATCACATTGGTCTCTGGTAGAGTTCCTATGTCTCTGTTTAACGTGTGTGCATCAAATACTTGTGTTGTATTTGCATACCGTAGTACGAAGCTGTTTAAGGGACATGGTGATTTTTTTCCTAACCCGTACGTACGCCTTATTAAGTCGTACGTACGCATTATAAGTCGTACGTACGCCTTATGGGTTATTAAGGCGTACGTACGCCTTATTAAGGCCAATCAGAAGACGACTAACAATGAAGTTTGGCTTAGCTGCAAGGCCCTCAGCCAATCACAAACTACCTTCCATTCCGTTTGTCCAATGTAAGTAGTAAACAACACACGACCACTTGCAAGTATGGCGTTGAACAGAAGTTTATCAATGATAAATCTGAGCCGGTTTCAGGCATATTTTTGTGATACATGTTGTGAGAACATAGAGTATGGTTGTGTCATTAAGCGTAAACAGCTTAAAGAAATTTAAGGATGTGCAACTCTGTGGAAAACAACTAATACGAGTCCTCAGTAAGGCCTATGGCTATGAGGTGTCCGTCGAAGCTGATGAATAGCCTAGCCTACATATAGGCTTATAATGAAGAGGCTCTCAGGGATGGTGGTGCAAGTAGTAGTAGTCAAAATTGCACCGAATCTGTTTAAAGGTACGTGTGTTGTTACATATAACGTTAAAAATGGTATGGTATGTTTTACTTCATTGAGAAGCACTAAGCGTCTCTCTATCACACACACACACACCCACACACACACACACACACAGACATGAAGGCCAGTGCCTTTTTCTCAAACTGGGGTACTTTCGACAGCAAAATAACCACAGTATTGTGAATCAAATATGATGATGTTATATTGTAGTAAACATGATAAGACAATAATTTTGGCAATGAATTGACCCTGCATATAAACAACTGATAAATGAAGACAACTCAAGGATAGCCATGCACAATTATATAGCATTTACTACTACTATCTACCAAGAACAATGGTTTACTACACAAATTGAAACAATTCTGTTTTTTGAGGGAAGGGGATGTGCCCTTCAGTGACTGTGATTAGACTAATTAATTCAGGCATAATTTGATTTTAATGTCTTCATGAAAGAATATAACAAAATTATTATATTAATACTAGTACAGTATGCTTTATCTACATACGAATCCTTCACACATCATAACAAAAAATATAGTATTAATAGGTATCAAAACTGACTTAAGCAATTAATATTTATCAACACTTAGATGTCCAATTAAACATCACCACCTGCATTTAATATTGTATTATACTGATACTAGGATGAAGCCTTGTTACATGAGGGATATATAAGTATCTGGTGGCAATTCAGGCCATATTATAGGCATGGATCAATTGAAAGTACTGTAGTCTTATCCGTTTTCAGTTATCAACCTTTGTCAGCTTGACAAAGGTTGAT
>NW_022737532.1:0-1131 GCF_011630105.1 Anneissia japonica
GGCTCCTGATTGAGTTCATTGTGGAAAGGTATCGAGGTTTGACTAAGTGATGGAGAAGAAAAAAAATGTACAGCATCCCAGATAATAGTAATTGTACATTATTCGACGTTTGAATAAATAAATTTCGTAAAATATAAAAAAAAAATAATTATGCTCGTGTAAGTTTTTGTTGTTGTTATTGCGTTGACATACGTAGAAACATGTAGATCGCCCTCTATAATACTAGGAGATCAGATCTTATGCCGACATTCGCTAAAAAAGAAACACGAAAGGCACACAAGGTTCAAATTTTCAAAATTTATTGAAACAATTAACAAGGGGTCGCACCTTTCAGGATCGTCTCGCATTCTCTCGCCGTCGATTTCAAGTGTAGGTGTTGGGCGAAAAATTTTCTGTAACGTTCTGCAATCCGACGACGGAAAATTGTTTCGCGCAGTTTGTTGGCAGACTTCGAACCGGCTTGTTGGGTTCCCTCTTTTTTGGAATTGCGCATCCGATCTCTGTGTAATTTCGAGCTCGAAGGTTGCATCTTTTTTATGGCGAGCATCAAAATTTTCAAGGAACCGAACTTCTTTTTCAAAAGAGTCAATTGTAGTATCATTTCGGTTCGAATTTCCTTCGACATCGTCACCTATTCCGTGTTGCTATTGCCCAACGCACGCAACACGTTCTCGACAACGAGCGAGTCGGCGGACCACAGAGTTTTCACCCTCTCAACCAAAGACGAGTACATCTCTTCTTGCGACATTATTCAATTCTGGTTTTTGCAACTCGTCTCCAGCTTCTATTTATATAACACTTTCAACTCTCGTCCTTTGACGCATGACGTAAGTAAGATATCGATGACGACATCGTCTCGTTAGTTTTAAAAAATGGAACGACGTATATAAAAGGGGACGCTTAAAGGACGAGAGGAATCATGTCGGTGACTATGCGAATAAAGGTGTACGAGGACGGAGTCGAACGTGTGTTAGAGAGGACAAGGTCGGCTGCAGAATTGATCCGCGATTTCGAATCCGAGATTCCCGGAGAGATGACTCTGTCTTTATGCATTCGGGTCGGAGAAAAAGAAAGCATGTACGAGAGCGGACTATCCGCATGGCTGTGGGGCCGTGACTGCTACATGTTCGG
>NW_022737533.1:0-728 GCF_011630105.1 Anneissia japonica
TATTTCATAATAAATACGGTATTGTTATTACGTCTATCATTATCATTGCAGTATTACTATTTACTGTTCTGTTTTTTGTTATAAAAACTATCCTTAAATTACGTCGTTGTTAAGCGCTTAGGAGTATCTGCATTTAATGCTATATATATGTGTGACTGATTATTAATATAATTTTAATAATACATGCACATACACTAATACACATACAATGTAATTACTATTATTATTATATGTTATATGGTAATATATATTTATATATTGTATTCTTTAATAGAAAATATTAACTGGACTCACCTGAGTAGGCTGAAGAAACGATTGGAAGGAAAAACTACATTGGCGCGAATCACAATTGCTCTGAATAAAAAATGAATATAAGTATTACTTTATTGTATTAGAATATATATAACTAAAATGATTTTACAGATATATATATATATATATATATATATATATATATAAAACGCATATATATAAATAAATATATAAATTGTGCAATAAAATACATCTGATGGGATTCGAACCTGCGACCTCTCATCTACTTACCTGGTCAACATTGGTTAACGATTGGTGTAGCCTGTCCAATGTGATTAACCAATGCTCAGATTCTGTAAAGAGGCACGAGTCTACTGGTTTTGATGAAACCGAACAAGCAAATCTAAGCAGAAATATCAACTTTAGATACATTTTTCTACAAAGAAAAGTAAAAATAGACCTAAATTAAATAAGCA
>NW_022737534.1:0-856 GCF_011630105.1 Anneissia japonica
TATACATTTATATATATAAATATATTTATACATTTATATATATATATATCTTTTGTTGTAAAAATATCGTTTATATTAATAAATTATATATACACTAATTATTATAATATATGTGTGTAAACAAATAATAATAATAATTATTATTATTATTATTATTAAGTGCTCAAAATGTATGCATATTCAACATTAAGAAATACTCCCCACGCCGGTGTCATTTGTTGCAAGAAAATATCGTACATTATACATACATAAGTATGCGGAAAACGTTTAGATGGACAACAAAATACATCCTGTCATATCGGCATATTTTGATATTAAATTTATATACTTATGTGAATAGTATATATAGGCCTAGGTCTAATATATTATAAGTATGATACATCATTGAATACATTATATGTAATTATGTTTATATATATATATTATGCCCAACATTTATATAATATTATATAAATACAGTATTATATTGTAAAATTTCAAAATGTATGTCTATAAAATATACATATATTTTTATAATGCGTGTATGACTATCATGTACATTTTAGGCAAATATTACATTATCTCTACAATAATCCGGTATATTTAAGCTTTTTATGATGCCCGCCACCAAATAGCCCCTTTAGTACATGCATCAGTAGTGTTACGTTACCTTGTGTTGTATACTATATTCTAAGTATCTGTCGATTAAATACTTCCCTTCTGGAAACTATTATTGTTACAATCGTTGTTGCTGTTGCTTTTGCAAGAAAATATATGGCTTTCTTTGCAGTGCTCAGAGAACAGAAGGCCTAGCATCTTGCGACGAGCCATCGCCCGTCAAGTCTCCATGGGCTTCGTAAACCTCATCTCAGTATCC
>NW_022737535.1:0-2346 GCF_011630105.1 Anneissia japonica
TGAATATAATTTTTCATAGGAATTATTTAAAATTTGTTAAAAAACTGATTCTGACTGAGATTTTGACACTTAAACAAACATATCTCAGCCTAACCGAACGACCGCATTGTGCGAGATGTGAAGTACCAAAACTAATCTCATTAGAGAGGGCGCACTTTATTGACTGTATAAAGTATACCTAATAGCAAGAGTATTCCAGTGGATGCGATCTACAACCTCTGAATTTGCCTAGTAACGATGAATTCGTCGAGAAAATGGTAATGTTTTATGAGAAATAGTCTGTATTTCTCATTTTTTAAATTCTTTTGCGTAAAACTAAAATTCATGCCAATATTTTTCCATGATTTATAATAATTGGAGTAATGCAAATGCATATTTTCTAAAAAAAAGTCAGTTTTTAGTAAAATTTTGCCGGGAATGGGGCTTTAAGAATACCTGGTGTATTTATTGTCTGTGTAAATTGTCAACAAAACATAAGAATATACAGTAAGTATATTTCATTTTTTATTTAGATCTTCAGAAGTCAATCAACAATGGCTTCTGAATGTCTAAATGCTGGAGCTTTCAGGCTTCTGTCTTTGGACCTCGACCCTGGCTGCCTGCTCTTGGAACCCACTGGTGCCATTGGATGTGTTATTGTGGATTTTTTCATCCTCATTTTAAATGCTCTTTTAGTAAGGAATTTACTTGTTTTTTTGAATTTTTACAAAAAAAAAATGTGAACATCTACTTACTGTATTTTGAACCACCAGCTAATTGAGCAGTTAAACCTTCAAGTCCTTTGATAAGATCATCCCTAAGTGGATCTTCCTCAGGTCGATGAATCGGTGGAGCATCAACTTCAGTGTCTACAGATTATGTATAATAGAAATATAACTTCTATTACAGTAACTAACTTTCTCATTTTAAGCTTAGTTGGAAAATAGTGTATTTTTATGCAATCAGTGCAACAATTTTTAGATAATGAGGTATATTTCTGTTTATGAAAGCCAACATCAGTGGTGCGCCCCATTTCCCAACAGCTGATCCATTCCCTGACAGAGATCATGCCCACATCAGCCTCATCAGGGTTGGGGCAGAGGCAAAACAAAAATTAGATTATAATGTGTACCTTTAGAAGCCTTAAAATGGCATCCTCAACAGACACCCTGTCTCTGGCTTAGAACATATATTTTTCATTAATTTTTTCCCAACAGAATTTACCATGGTCACCCGTCTAACATTATACATTGTCCTTAAAATGAGTCGCCTTATTATTTTGGCTGTAAACAAAAGGTAGGCCTGTTAATGGGTTTGCACATCTAGACTTTGTGCTTCACAATAAGTCTTTCATGCATAGGCGTAGATCCCGGGGGGATGGGGGGATATATCCCCCCCCAATATTTGACAAGGGGGGGATGGTCCATTGTATCATCCCCCCAATATTTTGACTATGTATGGGATAAAATGGAGCTTTACACACTTCAAAAGACTGTCAAAGAAATAATTTGCACTGTCTTATGCGCTTACAAAGATGAAAATTAGCATAATGTATTAATGTTGATAACAAAATTATTTTATCTGGTATGAATCTAAGCTCTTCTTTCCTTAGATGTTAGATGTGCTTGCAAAGAGAGCCACATTTCACACTGAAGAGTGTGTACGACATCAGTTATGTTATGTCAATTCCAAGGTTATATCTGTTGATGAGGAATTTATTGATTAGGCCTATAATAGTAAATTGCATCAATTTATTATGCAAAAACAAGGTTTCCAGCTTCAGAGGGGGTCACATCCCCTGTCCGCACAAGGGCACACACACTGGCGCTAACACCAGGCGCGTAACAGGGGTCTTGGGTCAGAGTGGGTATTTATTAATTTTATTTTTTATTTCAACCATCTTTAAAGAGGGTAACCCTTCTAGTTTAGTCCAGTAGGTTAACTGATAGCCCTCTTTAATAAAATTAAAGAACAGTACAAACAACATCATTACAACATAATAATAATAAATATAAGCATTTTCATCATGGTTTTATTTATTACAAACATATTCTTTCACCATCTATACACATTGAGTCCCTTCTTTTAGGTGAAATGATCTATCTTAAATTTGTCTTTCTTGAGTTTGGGACTATTATGTGTTTAAATAACTTAAAAGTATAAAACTAAAAAAGCCCTAAAAAATGCGCGCCAAGCGCGTAAAATATTTTTGTGTTTTTAATTCTAATTTCGTCGGAATTAATGAAAACTCCCTAAAATATGCAATTTATAGAGGAAATTGGCCTACCGTAACAAGAAATGTGCGCAAAGAATTTGAGAATTTTAGGCACTTTCAGAGGATGCATTTGTCTTATCTTATTTATAATA
>NW_022737536.1:0-751 GCF_011630105.1 Anneissia japonica
CTAAATAGTCTTGCGGTAATACTATTTAATGTATTCTTCGAATGGGCAAAAGTAGGTGTCCCAACACGGGAAGTTGATGTCTATGCAGACGCCTTAACCGACTAGACCATTGAGTCTTTGTTGGGAATTCAAATCCAATTAAAGTATCTAATACTTTACACTCAGAACTAGTTAGACAGCACTAGTCTTTGACGCATGGCAAATAACATTTTACGACAACAAAAGATCTCCGAAAAGATGATTTTTATAAATAAAATATGATAGAGATTAACTCAAAATCGTCTTACAGTAATGCTGCATAAATATAAATAAATTTTAAACGTTAAAAAATAGGAATTTTCGATTGTGAAAAATTAGGTTTTCCAACTAGGATTCGAACCAGGGATCTTTTGTTGTCTATGCAGGCGCCTTAACCAACTAGACCATTAAGGTTTTGCTTGGAATTCAAATCAAATCAGAATAAAGCACGAATGCGTAGTTAGACAGCACTAGTTCTGTATGCATGGCAATAAAAGAGATCGATATGGTACGCTCTATTCTTATAAGCATTTGACGAGAAGTCAAAATCTCCAAAAAGATGCCTTTTATAAATAAATCAAGATATGATAGATATAAATTCTAAGTCGTCTTGCGGCAATTCTATAAATATATATAAATTCATTATTATTAATAGGCCTACATTTATTATTATATACCCATTTGTTTTTCAAAAGCAAAATACTGAAAAATAACAAAGTTGTGGGAAACAATG
>NW_022737537.1:0-3906 GCF_011630105.1 Anneissia japonica
CTTGGGACCTCTGCTGTTATTACTTGAACCCCAAAATATAAAATCTGATCCGTATGCTTCACACAAATGTTGATAAATGTCAAATGTTAATTTGCAATCTTCCTGACTATTGAATCTATTGGTTGCACACTTTAAAGGAGAAATCTAGTGTATTATCTCGACTTGTAACATAACTAAACTTAAACAATCAGTTAGTATATACTAGCCTCAATATCTGAATATTAAACAGTTTTTAAAATTATAAAAATACTAAACTGAACTGTAGAGGGCTCACCAGTTCATTAATCAGAGACTCTTTGCTTTTTTTCTTTGTATTCTTCTCTGACAACTCAATTTCTGCAAGTCGTTGATTCCTTTCCTCTTCCTCAGCTCTCTCTTGTTCCAATAAAAAGTTCAATTCAACATTGTCTTTACTCTAGATATTTGATTCAACAAATATAATGTATGTATCAGAAAATTGTATGTATCTATTGTATACCAAGCCTGCAGGAGTGAATTCTGCTAAATGGGTCACACAGTTTGAAACAATAATATGCGTTAAAGACTGTCCACACTATCAAATTTTATTTGACAAAAACATGTGACATGCCTAAATATGGTCATGATGACATAACATCATGACCATATATAGGCACATCATGACTATATATGGGCACATCATGACTATATATGGGCATACAACAGTTTACTGTCAAAGAAAATTTGATAGTGTGAACTGAGCTTTAAATCAATTTCAGAACTGATAAAATATTTTACCTGTTTTGCGCGATTCTTTGATATTAAATCTTTGTTGTCTCGTCTGTATGCCTCTACCTGTTTCTTAGTTGCATCAACATCAATTCCATTTACTAAATTATAAACTAAAATGAAAAAAATTCCAAAAAAGCATTGTATTATGCGAAAGACTAGGAACAAGAAAAAAAGTCTGTGCTCAGTATTTGGATACATGCATTGAATATTCTGTACTCAGAATAAGCTAGACACTCACTGTACCCGAAGCTTGTCGATTTATGCGATATTTTGGAGAATAGCAAAGCCACAATGTGCATCCAGGCTGGCACAGGCAATCAGCAGACGAAGTCGCACCATTTAGCAATCACAGGCAGCGGAGTTGGATTTGTTGTACGACGGTTGTAGTGAGTGCCCAGCTTCAGATAATCAAGAGCATTTATAAGCGTGTGGGAAATAAAACGACAGCGCCACTAACGGAATCAATCAATCAACTATCTTTAATGTCTATAAATAACTCATTACAGCATTGTGTACAAGTACTACACTGCTGACACCGCAAAACCCACCTTAAACAAGAAGTCAATAAGGCTGAATAATCCTATTATGGCTGTTGAAATTGTAAACATCTTGAGTTTGCAATCCGTTATTTGCTTTTGCTGTGATGTTACACTCTTATATGACCTCCTTAGAAATCTATCTGCTGTCCCCTCTTGACAGAAGGTGATACAATATTTGTTTGATTCACAATTATTCAATGAGTATGATACTTACTAATAGTTTCAACCATTTCTAAATAATCATTATATAGTCTAAGATCCTCAAAGTCATCTTCTTGCTTGTTGAAACTAGGATAAAATTTAAAGACATAAATAATAATAAACACATTATTTAAAATGCAATAATTAAAAATAAAATGTTTCTTTGGACATCCTGTTTTTTACTTTCACAAGATTTTTAGAAAATTCTACAGGTTTTTCATTCATCTTTTTAAACAATTAAGCAATGAGTATGCTAAGGGTATGTGGCTCTCACATGTGTCTAACTTGTAGCCTTCTTTGTTTAAAAAAATGTGGCACAATCTTCATCTTTTTTGGGATGAAAAACATGTTATTTATTTAATTTGGTCTTATGTGTATTCTGTTAATAAGTATCCGCTGTAGGCCAATCATACTGTAGGAGTGATATTTTACGTTGACAAATACTTTTAAAAAAAATTTGCAAGTGATTCGTGTAGGAATAGAACCATGACCTTCAGATAACTAGCCTGGTGTCATAACCACTAGACCACTGAGCTTGAGCTAGGTGACTAGTGTTAAATCCGATCCACTGTATGATGGCAATTAAAAAGCTCTGCCCACACTATTACAATTTATGTAAAAAATATACCTGTGATTTCCTCATGTGTGTGTTAATTATATCATGATGTGGCAATATGAGAAAATCACATAAATTTGTCACAAACAAGTCTGTCCACACTATCATGTTTTATGTGAAAAATATATTTATAAAATCACACAAGTTTGTCACATACTATAAAACTTAATGGGGACACAGCCTTATAGGCTTTGCACAAATATGTACATTTGTTTGTTATAGCACAAGAGCATAAATTGAATGAACCATTAGAATGTACTTTAATCATGTGAAAGGCATGTTTATCAACAGATAGGCCCATACGGTAATACAATGAAAGAACTGTTTTATTAAACGTACTCCTTTAGAATTCTTTTCCTAATGTCTACATCTTTCTCGATTGCTGAATCTTCAAACTGCTGGAGTCGAAATTGATTTCTCCTGAGTGCGGTGTTGCATTGAGGGCATACTCCTGATTGACGGGCAAATAGTAATGACACGCAATTTTCACATCTGCAATATTAATTATGTTATTTCTGCACTGATATAGCTTTAAAAAAAATTTGTGCATGCAACTTGTTGAAAACTAAAGAGAAATTATGATTTTCAAAAATACCAATTTACTACTATAGAAAGTAAAGTAAATGAAAATTCAAAAGAATCAGACACTAGGACGATCAGACCAGTGGTCTAGCACACTTCAGGGGAATAAGCTGCACTGGTGGCGCCAGAGGTGGGGGGGGGGGCAGGGCATTCCCCGTCAGACAGGCCTGGACCCTTGTCGTCTGACGCATGACTATGTTGACCATCAAAATAAAAAATAAAAAATAATAATATTCCTATTCCTTGACTACCAATCCCTCATATTGTGGTGTGAAAAAAGCACATTTTATTTAAGAATTCGATCCAACTCGGCCACAAGTCAACTCGGCCACAGTCAACTCGGCCACAAGTCAACTCGGCCACAAGTCAACTCGGCCACAAGTTAACTCGGCCACAAGTCAACTCGGCCACAAAAAGTTAGTCAACTCGGCCACAGTCAACTCGGCCACAAGTCAACTCGGCCACAAGTCATCTCGGCCACAAATCAACTCGGCCACAAGTCAACTCGGCCACAAGTCATTTACTGGTACTACATTGTACTAATTGTTATTATTATTGTTGTCATTGTTGTTATTATTATTATTGTTTTTATTACCGTTAGTTTTAATATTAATTATTAGTCTTAGCATTAACATTGTATTATATTTTAGTCTTAGCATTAACATTATTAGCATTAACATTATTATTATATTTTAATGACTGAACTAGAAGAGTCTATTGTTCTTAAACTTATTGAATCAGGTACTATTAAGTTTTATACTCGTTTCGTTGACGACAGGCTAGTATTAGCTAAGCCCAATGATTTCCCACAAACTCTAAGCTACTTCAATGCTTTTCATAGACAGATCAATTTTACTTTTGAATCGTTTGAAAACAGTGACACAGTACACTTTCTGGATTTACAATTTAACAACAGTGTAGGAAGTATGAGTATATATCGTAACAGGTCAATATGTCCATTATGATAGCTTTGCTCCATGGAACCATAAGATCTCCTGGATTCGTAGTTTAGTTTCTAGAGCCCACAGATTGTGTACTCCTGATAAACTTCAAACAGAGCTTAGTAACATTATGAAGTTTATGTCTTGGAATGGGTACCCTTTAAAAGTTGTTAACAATGTACTTAAGAAATTAAATGAACCTAAATGTATATGCCTACTGACGATAGCTTGATTAAGATTTGGGTTAGATTGCCTTATCTAGGAAAACCAGGTGAGT
>NW_022737538.1:0-539 GCF_011630105.1 Anneissia japonica
CTTATAATGTCTGTTTGTTTTTCAGAGTTACTATCTTTTTTTAGTTCCTATGCATGTAATGCAATAGGAACTATTGTAATCACTCTGTCACATTTCTTTTGTTTTTTATTGTGTGTAGTATGTGTGTGCGTATGTGTGTAGACATTTATGCAAATGCGCAAGCGTCAAAGAAAAGTTTTCCAACATTTTGTTTTACATCGCGATGCGAAGTTCGATGTGGATTTTCTGCAGAGTTCAGTCAGGGCTCACGCTAATCAATCGGCAAGTCGGCATGCATGAAACTATTTTGGTTTTAAGGCAAAAAAAATCAACTGCTGTGGCATAGGTATTTTGAAGAAGGCCTAAAATAAAACAAAAAGGTTTTAATACTTGCTGAAATACATCGTTTTTTTATTTAGATCTCCATTTTTCACTAACTCCATGCAACATTTTTTTCTGTTGTATGAGTAGTCCATAGAGCCATTAAACAACTATAGTGTTGACAAGATGGCGCAGCAATGCAGAGTTATGTATGTGTACCATCCAAGATGGCCGTCGTA
>NW_022737539.1:0-186 GCF_011630105.1 Anneissia japonica
TGAGCCCTTAGTGCAAATTTTTGACTTTCCGCCATATTTCGAGTACATTTCCGAAAAACTTCAAAATTTGAATGGAATAGTGTTTGTTTCAGGCTATCTCACCGTGCCTAACAAAAAAAAAATTATATTTTGACTCAACTTTTTAACATTGTCACTTTTTGCACAAAAGTGCTTATCTCGCCGAGT
>NW_022737539.1:209-1087 GCF_011630105.1 Anneissia japonica
TTGAGCACTTAGTGTAAATTTTTGACTTTCCGCCATATTTCGAGTACTTTTCCGAAAAACTTCAAACTTTCAATGGAATAGTGTTTGTTTCAGGCTATCTCACCGTGCCTAACAAAACAAAAATTACATTTTGACTCAACTTTTTAACATTGTCACTTTTTGCACAAAAGTGCTTATCTCGCCGATTTAAAAACTTAGTGCAAATTTTTGACTTTCCGCCATATTTCGAGTACTTTTCCGAAAAACTTCAAACTTTCAATGGAATAGTGTTTTTTTTTTCTCTTTCGTAGGAGTTTAACCCACTTTTATTTCTTTCTCTTTTTGTTACTTTTCTTTTTTTTTCAGCTTCTAATACATATTTAAAAGAAAAGAAGTATACAAAATAAAAACAATTGCACTTAGGAGGGGTCAGTCCACAATGGCTGACTATCTTTCTTTTTTTTTAACATCCTTCCACTTGTAATACTTTCTAAATATTTTTTACCAAGATGTAATTAACATTATTAACATCGTACATTAAAAAGAATTTCTTCAACTATTTATATACATATACACTGCACATATACATAATATTATTTTCCTTTTAAATCCAACCTTTACCTTTCATGGGGATTTCATTCTCCTTTATTTTATTTTTTTATTTTTTTGTTATTTTTTTTGTATGGAATACACTCACATACATATACATTTCACACTCATGATATATATATATCTATATCCGTATACATCCATGCACACACATGCATATGCACACATACACATACGCACACATATACACCCATACATACATATATATACACACATATACACACATATATATATATATACACATACATACACATACATATACACCCCCATACATATACACAGGCCATATA
>NW_022737540.1:0-1721 GCF_011630105.1 Anneissia japonica
AGTTATTAGGTTAAAGTTCTCATGTCGGTGCATGCATAAAACATAATTTCCTAAAATTTGGATATCTGAGATTGACAGACAAAATTCTGTATACTATACATACTATTTTAACGAGTGGACTTCCTTGATTTAAGGAAATATATATGTATATTGAGATACGCAAAGTTTAGCAGGTTAAAAGTTTAAAGGAGAGGGCTTCCTTATGTTGTGGTCATATTAGACTGTAATAATATCATTAAAAACCATTCAACATAAAACATATCAAAATTATTAAGTTAAACTTTCTACTTCAGTGCATGAATATAACGTAATTTTGGGATATATGAGATTTACATAACATTTGAGAATGTACTGAATATAAAATCTTAAATGTTTTACATTTTAATCAGCAATCTATCAGAAATACAGGCATTGGTTATACTGTAAAGCCTTCAGAACCCCTGCAATACTAAATACATAACAGGAAGTAAATATTCCATTTTGATTTAGTGTAGATGTTTTTTTTACATATTTTTAATTTTATTTGAATTCTTTTTATTTTGTATGATTCATATGTTATATTTTCCACAGACAGATAAATGAATGCCTGAACTGATATTTTATGGGTTTCAGATTACTTCTATACAAAACAGATATCATAAATCATCTATTGTCCGACTGCGTGCATTGAACATTTGACGATGACGATAATGTCTCCGAATTCCCAACCGTAACTTAGGCTACGGGCCTCGCTTGACACTTCACATCAAAGGGCCTGTTAATTAATCTTGCACAGCTTCCTCCTCATCTTCTTCATCATCATAATTATTAATTGTCCATTGCAAAGTAGGGAAAAAATATGAATTCAAGGTGTATTCAATAATAGACGTCTCATAGTGCACAAATTGTATTTCAAAGAATCTAGAAAACACTTTTCGAATATCTAAAATTTGACTTCCAGCAACAAAACAAGCTAGCTCTCTTCTCATGACTCTCCCAATATGGGACCTGATCTGTGCGATAGCCAGGGTAAACTTTGGATCCGTGCTTGACATGTATTTAATGCTTAAAAAAGGTATATTTACAGTATATTTATTTATAGAAAATAATGTTGCATACTAGAAGTATCAGGAATAAATATACAGATAAAGGCTCCACATACTAAATTCCATTGTTTCAATTTCAAGATCACGTTTCAATCATGAATACATCACCGTAAATGGAAGAAAGAGAATATAGTAGAAAGATATGTTTAGTGGAAAAATAGCAAAACAAAAATACTTAGGTCTATGATAAACCGATTCACGAACTAATTATAATATATAGGGCCTAGGCATATTAAATTTTTCGTTTTCGCAACTCCTTCGGCGCTCCATATATTTGTTCGAAATAAACCGCGACCGAAACGAAGCGCGACCGAAATGATCGGCTACCACCCTAGCTAGGAAGGATGTAATTCTGGCTGTCCCAAATAATTTTGAACAATCTAGCTATAAATATACCATGGCCAGAGTAGATGGGCCAGAGTTTAAAACGTCGCGTTTATATAGTGCCTAGCCTAGGATTAGTAGCTATCTAGGCCCTAGGTCTAAAGCCCCCGGTCCTGGCCATAGCCTCTAGTAGGCCTAGGGCGCCTGCATAAGGAGCAAAACCAAAAAGGACTTAAGGCCTAGAGGACTAGGCCTAAGAGTATTTAGCTACTTGACCGAAGAATTTTATAAGATGCTACGACATGTAAATGT
>NW_022737541.1:0-1308 GCF_011630105.1 Anneissia japonica
CGGCCATGTAGGATGTTTATTTAAGGAGGAAAATCCTGACGGAGGTGTTTACTGCTGATACCAATATAATGCAAGATGACCAAGCCTGAAGAGACACTACAGGAAATAAGCACATAAGTTAAGTAGGCCCTTTTTCCTGATCTGTGTGCTTAACAGTTTGTTTCTTTTTTGCTTTTTCTACACAGCCATGATCCAAACAAACTGTGGGAGGACATTAAAATGTTTGTATTAGGTCATGACATATCTCAGAACTGGCTCGCCAAAGAACTTGGTATCCAAAAGGGAATTCTGTCGCACTATCTTCTAAATGGTAGAGGCCTAACGAAGAATGCCATTAAACTTCTTTATTCTTGGTATTATTTATCAAACAGGGGGAATCAGTCTCAACAAAATAGGACTGAAGGTAAGAAACCCTTATACTTAGTGGCGTTTTATGATGGAGAAAGGTGGCCCAGGTCTGTCCGATGGGGGAGGGGGGAAGGTGGTGGTACACTACATTATAATTTTTTTTTGTTCTTAGTTCCTTATTTACCATGGTTTTCTAAATAGTAACTAACTGCAACTTTGTTGCATGACAGAATGCACTCCTTCAAGGATTAAAAAAAAAATTTAAAACAAGGAATAAAAAAAGTCTCGCTCAATGCTTTATTTATATTCCAACTTTTACCTCAGTGCACTACTTTATCACTGTTGCAACAACTAGATGGAACACAAGATTTTGACTGCTATTTATATCAAAAAGAGTAGTAAGATAATTAAACAATGAATGCCCCTTGATATCTTATTCTTTTAGGCTTATTTTTCCTACTGAAATATTTTAAATATAATAAAATTTATCAACTTCTTACTTACACTTGTGTGTGTGTGTGTGTGTGGACTTCCTGATAAGCAATTATCTTTTATTTCATCAGGACAAGCGAGACCGGTTTTTAGTCGACGTGATAGACTTCACTGGTCTGAGAAGGAACTACAAATTCTGGAAACATACCGAAAGGAGAATGCCTACCCAAGCATGAATGAAGTGCGTAGCATGGCGGACACTCTCAACAGTTTAAGTGCTGGTATAGGTACGATAAACTGTTACACT
This sequence comes from Anneissia japonica, assembly GCF_011630105.1. NCBI lineage: Eukaryota > Metazoa > Echinodermata > Crinoidea > Comatulida > Comatulidae > Anneissia > Anneissia japonica. The sequence continues at coordinate 1,088 of NW_022737541.1, forward strand.
TGATAAACAACACACAATAGTTTATTGAAAAAGGACACAGCCCACATACCCCAAACTATGCATTATGGTGTACAGCTAGGAGTTGTTATAGGGTACGGTAAGATCATTGAAACCCTAAGGCTGCTGCAGTCCGCATACCCCAAACTATGCATCATAAATAATATTTGGCATTTAGACAGTTTCTACAAAACATCTAAAAAATACTTCCCGTTATCGCCCTG
>NW_022737542.1:0-1499 GCF_011630105.1 Anneissia japonica
TTTAAATTTGAATTCCACATTTCAACAACAGCGGAAATTTAGGTTTGGAGTAACACAAGGACGTATCCAGGGGGGGGGGAGCCTTGTGAGCCGCGGCTCCCCTCCTTTGTACACGGTGTAAAATTTTAAAGCTTAATCTTGAGCCAATACAAATTCTGTCCTGGGATCACTCAAAATGAATACTTCTAAACATGTAAATATGCATCAGTACACGTTATACATAGGCCTAATAGAACACATAGGCCTATGCATGATTTTAAAAAATCTTAAATTATAAAATTATTGTTCACAAACCATATTTTAAATCTGGTTTCTGTTAAATATATAGTCATACCTACAGTAATAATTATTATGTACTGTGCACCCCATCTTATTTATTTTAGCACTTTAGGATTCGCAGGTCAGCAATCTTCTTAACTATAGTTGTTACAGTAACTTTGCAATTGTCCTAGTAGTTTTCTATAACTGCACCGGACATTCTGAAAACTAATAATATTATAAAGATTAATTTTAAAAGCTAATCAGCATGAGGGAAATTAATTTCATTTCACATGTCCTAGGACAAGTAGCTTAAAAAATTCAGTTGTCCTGAAGACATACACTCCCCAAAATGTACTCATTGGGAAGTATTGCTAGTGGAAGTGGTGCTAGCGAATGGCCATGAGTGAGGTAGTACATGCATATTTAAGTATCCAACTCACCCTTTATTAATATTCTTTTCCTGGTCGACAGCTTGAAACGCACGCTTACATTTTTGGCGAATTACAAATTCATTTTTGGAGTGGTCGATATCAAAAACACAAATTGCAATTCCTATAGCCTTGACACTGGAAAGTTGAAGTTAAAATTTATGTTTAGTTTCAACAGAAAATACCTGACGTCAGATTGCAGAGCTTGCTTCAAAATTTAGTTAATCTGTTAAAAACAATCAAAAACAATATAGGCCTAGAGATAAAAAGCAGTTAGATATAGTGATACTGATAATATAATAATAATCATTCATTAATTATCAACAATAATTAATTAAACAGTACTACTAGGCCTAGCATGCCTTTATCTAGGGCTAAGCCTAGACTAAAGGCCTAGAGATAGCCTAGCCTAGCCTTCCCTGTGCTCGGCCTGGGCTCACATAGGTCTACTACTGCTAGCCTAGGCCTAGTACTAGTAATAAAAATTATATCCCCCTGCTGGCCTAGGTTAGGCCTTAATTATATTATCTAGGCCTAGGCCTAAATCAACAAATTTAAATTAAAAAAAATTTAAAAAGTTTAAAACAAATATGAAGTAATCTGAACTAGGCCTAGGCTTGGCCTAATCATTAACTTGTTATTATTGAGTTAGGCTGTGCAAGCATAGCCTAGGCTTGGACAGGCCTAACGATATAGCATATGTAGCAGACAAAGCCTCACCTACCCATCCTGAAGGCCTTCATGCCTAAGGAAGGCTATACACTGCACTATTCTAGGCCCCTCAGGTCACTGGCATTTGGCTGGCAATGT
>NW_022737543.1:0-889 GCF_011630105.1 Anneissia japonica
ACATTATTTTTTGCAAAAAAAAAGTGGGGGGGGGGGGGTCCCCTGTTCCGCCGGCCGTGAGTTAAATGTCAAAACACATCTAATCCTGTTTTACTATTCTTGACTCCGCCCCCAACACTTATCAACTTTACATTGCTTGGGGAAATCCGTCACTTAACAAACAAACAACTCATTACAATATCACTCTTTCATTCTAATTCATTCTAATTCCTATATACATCACTTACCATAGCATTCCTGACCAGTGGCGTCGAGAGCCAGTAAGGGCCCCGGGGCAAAACCTCACATGGGCCCCCCTTCACTTGGGACCCCCCTTCACTTGGGACCCCCACTCGGCCGCTCCCCAAATGTCGCCTCCTAAGACCCTATTTGTCCAAACCCACATACATGAATATGATTCCATGTGATTATTTTTTTGCAATGTAGATGTATCAGAATAATCTGATGAATAAACGATAATAATTATATATAATAATACACGTATATACATACCACTTTGCATCTGGTTTGGAACGGGAGAGCATTGGGTGGACTATTCCCCTGGGGGATAATTCCTCTAGTAATAAAAATACAGAAAGACTGAGAAAGACGCCCATAAAACCATAATGTAGAATTTGTTCTGACAACAAACGTTTTCACCCTGGCTTGGTCTCGGGCCCTATGGAGATTTTGTTCTTACCCCAAAAATTTTTCATCTTGGTCCGGGCCCCCAGTAGACCCGGGCCCCGGGGCAGCGACTACCCCTGACCCCCCCTCTCGACGCCACTGTTCCTGACCTCTATATACATGACTTACATTAATATTTGCTTGTTTTCACCTTACATCTGACCGGCAGTATTTAAGCCGTCAGTAGCACAGCGCTATTGCCTGATGATGACGTGGGACACGT
>NW_022737544.1:0-751 GCF_011630105.1 Anneissia japonica
GTATTATAGTACAAAACATTAATAATACAACCTAATAATAAAAATAAGTTCACTTTTTTTTATTGTATTAACTAGGCCTAATTTATTAGGTTGCATTTATTACTAAAATCCCTCATAGAGCATCATAATTGGTATATTATCACAAAAAAATACCAGCTTTAAATGCCCAGATAATTGTTCTTTTAAGTGATATAAACACTTAGATAAACTTTTAAAAAAAGTGAAATTTTGTTTTAAGGTTGACAGGTTTTGGATTACACCAAAAATAAATACAACTTAATAAGTTAGGCCTAATTAATGCAATAAAAAATTAAGTGAACTTACTATTATTAGGTTGTATTATTATTGTTGTTAAGTCTGTAAATGCACTTTAAATACTTAATACATTACATAGATAAATACAGGTATTATTGACCAGATTGTTTTGTAATCAAGTAAATGTACTATGATACTTACAAGAAATACAACAAACAGAAATGATGGATATTTATTTAATAAATAATTAATTCAATATATATGACACTAATTCAACTTAATTAACAAATCTTATTTTAAGTATTATGGATTAATAATTATGTATAAAATGAGCTGATTTGCTAGGTTGTTATCAAACAATACAACAAATAACAAATGTACAACAAACTACTACTACTACTACTACTACTACTACTACTACTACTACTACTACTACTACTATATAGTACATAAATTAAATAAATACAATGAGTGCCTAATAATAATGAGGCCTAAT
>NW_022737545.1:0-766 GCF_011630105.1 Anneissia japonica
AACATTGTCACTTTTTGCACAAAAGTGCTTATCTCGCCGAGTGAGCACTTAGTGCAAATTTTTGAATTTCCGCCATATTTCGACAACTTTTCCGAAAAACTTCAAACTTTCAATGGAATAGTGTTTGTTTCAGGCTATCTCACTTTGCCTAACAAAAAAAATTACATTTTGACTCAACTTTTTAACATTGTCACTTTTTGCAGAAAAGTGCTTATCTCGCCGAGTTGAGCACTTTGTGCAAATTTTTGACTTTCCGCCATATTTCGAGAACTTTTCAGAAAAACTTCAAACTTTCATTGGAATAGTGTTTGTTTCAGGCTATCTCATTTTGCCTAACAAAAAAAAAATTACATTTTGACTCAACTTTTTAACATTGTCACTTTTTGCAGAAAAGTGCTTATCACGCCGAGTTGAGCACTTTGTGCAAATTTTTGACTTTCCGCCATATTTCGAGAACTTTTCCGAAAAACTTCAAACTTTCATTGGAATAGTGTTTGTTTCAGGCTATCTCATTTTGCCTAACAAAAAAAATTACATTTTGACTCAACTTTTTAACATTGTCACTTTTTGCACAAAAGTGCTTATCTCGCTGAGTTGAGCACTTAGTGCAAATTTTTGACTTTCCGCCATATTTCGAGTACTTTTCCGAAAAACTTCAAACTTTCAATGGAATAGTGTTTGTTTCAGGCTATTTCACTTTGCCTAACCCCAACCCTAACCCTAACCCTAACTCTAACCCTAACCCTAACTCTAACCCTAACACTAA
>NW_022737546.1:0-893 GCF_011630105.1 Anneissia japonica
CTGGAACCGAGCCACATAGCTCGTGTTCCACTATTTGCATTCACACCTGGGCTGTATATATATATTGCCTTGGTTTGGCTCTGTAATCATTAGTGGCCGTGGGACTGGTTTGGGCCCTACCTAAGCTGGTCAAACGTTTCCTTTGGGTCTATACCCCAGCTGCACTGATGAGGCCTAGAAGGCCGAAACGGATCCGTCTGCAGATATTGGGATTCCTTCCAGTGGATACTTAGTTTATTTTGTCATTCTGATCGGCAACATTATGGAATTCCCTCATGGGGCTTGAGTGTGTTCCATATGTGCTTCAAACGTGATCCGGGGATAATAATGTAAGCGCATAGAGGTTCCTACAATATACGCTATATAAGTCGACAATCATTATTATTATTGTTATTGTTATTGTTATTGTTATTATTATCATTATTAATATATATATAATTAATATTATTATCATTATTATTATTATTTACTTATTTATTTTATTTTATTACATTTATTTTTATTATTATCATTATTAATATATATATATATAATTATTATTATCATTATTATTATTATTTACTTTTTTATTTTATTACATTTCACCTCCCCCTACCCCCAACAGCGAAACGCTAATAACAGGGAGCATAGGCCTACAGTAAATACAATATAAAATCACTATAAAAACGATAAAAAAAATTAAAAAACACTAAAACAGTATAGAAGATTCAGATTCAGATAACATTTATTTCGATAATAATGACAAACGGATACAATTATAACAGTACAAAAAAAATCACAAAAAATGGCAAAAACATTATTATCATTGCGTCCAAGCTAGAAGTAGGTACTTGTCTCGCTAGGACCCAGTAAAGAGGTAAAAAGAAAATAAATTTTAAAAAGAAAAAAAAAAT
>NW_022737547.1:0-1913 GCF_011630105.1 Anneissia japonica
ATTGATGCAGTTTATTAATCTTTTGTTATCTCTCGATCAAAATGTCTGTCAGTGTTCCTACTGTAAACCTGATAGATACAAATACAATTTGAAACCATCAAAAATGTTAAGATTCAAGTAAAGATAATCCTATAGTTGATTCATATGACTTCATGGTCATATTTTACTTTTCCTTTAGTTGTGTAGTTTTTAAACAAAATATATTACGGGAAAATTGGTTAAGTGGTACCACTGGGACCATTTGGATTAATATTTGCCTGACCAAAGCAAACACAAGATTTAAGATTAGAAGGGGTCACCGATGCCTTATATTTCATTACCATTTGTCTATCTACACTTCATCTCAAATATGATACAATACCAATAATTTTAGTTTCAATTTCACATAAATCTCTTCTCTGAATCATTGATATATTTTGGTTTCTGTCTTATTATTGTAATAAAATATTGGAATTTGCATGTAGTGTAGTGAATACTAGTGAAATATTCCACTCATACCCTATTTTTGGGGTGGCGGCAGGATTTGCCCGGGTCTGGGGATGTTGACGTCACGACAGCTCAACCACTGTATTGACACCCAGATTGAACACACAAATATATGTATTAAGAAAATATTTCTATAATCTAAACTGTATGCAAACTTTTTTGGAACACCACATTCTCAATTTTGCAAGCACTTCCTAGATCAGGGCTATCTTACATTAGGCACAATAATGTTTTAAAATTCACTCAACAAAATCCACTCTAACTCTCTAGTGGTTGATTGCCACCCAGGATATTCCTCACTTCAATACTGTGCTCCTCATTGTACCATTACTAACCTAATTTCCAACTTCTGCATTTTTGGCCTAACTTAAAACAACTGTTTATCATGCAACTCACTGCTCATGGGTATCAACACCTTAAAAATTAGTGATTTAAAACTGTTTTTTTTGGGTATAGTATTAAGACATTGTCTTTGCTAGTGATCATTCATTATTTATTTATTTATTCTTTCTATATACTGAATATACATTTTCAATACATAGTACTGATTTCAAAAGTGGTTCAGTTCTGAACTACAAAAATTTTAAAAGCAGATTGTAACCAAAAAAGAATCAAAAACCTAACTACAAAAAAATAATAGCTTTAAAAGGAACGAAAATTAAGATAGTATTATTGAGGATTTGAAATAGAATGCTTAAAATTAGAAAGTGTCATAGATTTAAAGTTGGTTTTAGTATGATCCGGGAGTTTATTTCATAATTTAGTAGATCGGTATACACAAGTTCTTTAACCTTGCATATTATTCCAGGTGTATTCAGTAAATGTATTTTTACTTTGACTGTGAGTACAATGCGTATGCGAACCATAATTAATTAAAAACAAAATTTTTTGATAAATATGATGGAGCATGACCATTAAAACATTTGAAAATCATTATGAGCAATTGTTTGTCCCACATATCACTGAGTTTGCTCCACCCTAAGAAACTTAAAATATTTACAACTGGGGTTTTTAATGCAAAAAAGTAATGGGAAAAAAAAAACCTTCCTCCCTCATCAATTTTTATAAAAAAAAAAGAGATATAACCTAATAATTGTTCTATGTGCCCTTATTTTGAGTTTACCAGTGTTTATCACCCACCCTTAGTTTACCATAGCTACAACCCTGTATAAGGAGGAGCAGTTCATTAGAATGAATGTATTGAAGAATGGAACATCAAGTAATATTAAGAGGTTCATAAGAACACTTTTACTAACAAGACTCAAAAGTAAAATAATAAAAGGGGTGAAATCTGATTAAATGCAGGAGGATGTAAATGCCAGTCCACAGGCAACAGACAATTACAAAGAACAGAAGATGATGACTACCTGTAAAAAGAAAATCTGAACAAGAATTATTGTTAAAAATCTAGCCTAGGTCTACACTGT
>NW_022737548.1:0-1936 GCF_011630105.1 Anneissia japonica
AATTTTTGAGTCACTATTTGTGTACTTACATACATGTATCATTTAAGTACATGTACTTTTCTCAACTGTGCATTGTATTAATGTGCATTGTATTAATTTGATAATTTTAAAATGTTGCAATTTATTTAATTAATAGTATAGTTCTTAATATATCTGTTGTGACTACCGTATAAGTTATTGTATAGTATACTGTACCTAGTTAACATTGTAAATATTTCATAATTTTAACCATTATTATTTTAATTAAATTTAAAGTACCAAAAATTCTTTGATCAGTTTAATAAATATGAAAATACCCAAAATCTTGTAATGTTCCTAAGATACCTTTAAAATTTTATGTTTTTCAAAATTATGAATGGATTTACATTGTATAATACAAAAATTAACATTATGTTTAGTCAGAGGTGGATACTGTATAAAGACACTAAACGGAAGAAGCTATATAATGGGACTGTATCAAAATTAGAATTTTTGATAGGGTCAGGAAACATTATAGTCCCAGTCCAGGGATGAATCCCTGGTGTGGGTAGAGTGGAAAAATCCTCTATTACAGAAAACATGGACGATTTTATGCTGTTCAAACAATATATTTTTGAGTGTTCAGACATAAACCTGTCGGATAGAGACTTAAGCTCTTCCCATTGCCTCCCACACTGGTGCTGCTATTGTATTGAGCTAAATAACTGAATAACATTTGTTTACTTTGTTATTAACTTTCAATTGAAAATGAAAAGAAAAATACAGTATCCTTAGCATAATAATAACAGAGCATAATGCATTAATGTGCCTATATTTACATAGACCATTAATGTTAATATTACTCAATTTTAGAATATTTGCATTAAAAAATCTGTGGATTCACAAAAACTGTAACTTTTTTTTTTTTTATCTATCACTCTCTTTGGAAGCTGGTGTACTCATTTGATCCTTAAACAAAAATTCAGGGTTTCTCCAAATTATACCACACTAAAACATAAACATTTATTGTACAGTCTATACCACTGCCCTTCAATTAATTCAATTATCCTCTAAATTCTTTACCCTTCTAGCCGACACCACTGAGGAGTTTAGTACTGTACTGTAGGGGTCCACAGGAAAGACTGCAGATGATTTCAACAGGTTGAAGTTATCTGATCCATCTGCTGCATAAGTAATTTTGGGTTACCAAGCAACTGCACACCTTGTATTATCATTTTATACATTTATAGGTGTTGCTGTACTTTGTAAGTTAAACCAGGAAATGTAGTTGTTATATACAGTAGTAAACACTTGCTATTTATAACTATTATTAATATTGTTTGTATAGCTACGATCATTGATGTCTGTTAAGGTGTTAATAATGTGACGATTGGTGCTCAAAGCATCAAATGTACTAAAAACCTTTAGGAAGATTCTAGTTGAGGAATATCCCACTCAAAGTTCATATGGCCTGGGGATAACAAGTGCAAACTCAGGTATTAAACATACTTAGCACAAACCAGTAGGCCTGCTTAATCTATGTAATTGTAAGATTTTTATCCCTCACTTCAAACATGGAGTTATAAAACAAATTATTTCTTTTTTCTGTATTAGGCCAAATAAAATTACTTGCTAGTTGCAAGTCCCTGACCTCATCAAATTTTGGAACCTCATGAAAAACTTCACTATTTGTTATTTTTCAAAAAAAAAAACAAAAAAAAAAACATTCATTTTTCCATGAACAATAAAAGTAATGACTATCTGAAAGAATGATGCCAAGCTTAAGAAAAGGGTGGGAACATAAATACATTACAAAGATTCATTTTACTTCTTTTATATATACAAAAAAAAAATTTTCTATTTACCAGCCTGTTACCATTAGTATATAATAGTAAAAAGCAAACAGTAAATACCCTCACCAAAAAATAATTTCAAATCCAGAATGTGAAACTAACAACTAATTTTATCTGGCCTTAAT
>NW_022737549.1:0-586 GCF_011630105.1 Anneissia japonica
AAGAGGCACGCTATTATATATACACACACGCACGCACGCACGCACACCGTCATCGTCATCGTTCAAAAATGGTGAGCCTGGAAATCAACACAGAAAAATAGATCGATTTCGGGACTTCGATTTTTCCCGTGGAACTCGTTTGCAAACTCGCCGATCGGCTTCACGAGACAAGGGACCCTGAAACCGTCGCGAGATATGCAAACGTAGTTCATCTTTCGAAGACGATCGTGCATGCTCTCGTTGTCCGAAAAGAATATGGCGGGAAATGGATGATGCAGAACCGTCGCACTGCCTCGACGCATGCCAACGGCCAAGTACACCTTGGTGCCGGCGTGCGCAGTCTTGCACGACGGATGAACACCCGCCAGCGATGTGGTCATCTTACCACCGTGCTGCGTCGTGATGCACGGATACGCGTCTCCCGAGTAAGCGTCTCGGCCACCGAACGATAACTGGTATCCCAACGGTAGGAAATAGTTTACGAAATCCCAGGGGGTTCTCATTCTCGAGATAACCGACGTCAAACTATCGAATCCGGAACGATTGCACACCGATCGCACGTACTGGCCGTGTGTCGTTTCCCCGT
>NW_022737550.1:0-844 GCF_011630105.1 Anneissia japonica
AGTTGGTTGTTTCATCAATTTTTCAGCTAGGTCTTCATCATAGCTTCTCAAGTCATCAATGTTTATCTCAAGCCAATACTGTCTCAGGTTATAATTTCTTTTCAGCTCATCCCTACAAATATCCATGTATGTATGTGTATTATAATTATTAAGTAAACAAATTTAATGTGATCACAGAAAAACTGATGAAACAATAATTTAAAAAAATCAACTTAGGTCTAAGCAAGGCCTAGGCCTAAATCAATAAGTGAAAATTTGCTTGACTTCTTCTACGTAGGCATAGGCCTAGGCCTAGGCCTCCCTAGGCCTATGATATTGAAATAGGCCTAGGCCTATATAATTTAATTTTATATGTTGCAACAATAAATATAATTTTTGCCTAACTAGGCCTAGGCCTAAAGAAAGAATACTACTAGCCTAGGCTCAAGAAAGTGCACTTCACTACAGCAGGCAACTAGACCTATGCCTACCAGTTTACAACACAGACAACAATACACCAACCTGTATTTGTACAGGAAATTAGCATCATGGTATTTTCGTATAAAGTCTTTAAACCTTCGTTGCACTCCCAATTTATTGATTTTTCCATCAGCTTGCTGTTCCTCAGAACCAAAATTATCTGAATAGAATATTTGCTGATCATCAAAACCAGACATTTTCTGCAAATTTCGTGCAATACGTCCGTAAACAACAAAGAGAGCGACTATAGTATTACGAATGAAATTGTCACATGCAAACTTCGGCGCGAATGTTGCCGCGAAAGGATATGCAAATTTTATCCTTTTAAATTAAACGTGATGCAGACGTTGTTTCTATTTTGAAAGGTAACGATTTCCTAAGGCAC
>NW_022737551.1:0-1299 GCF_011630105.1 Anneissia japonica
TACGTGTGTACAAGATCAGAAAATTGGAAGTAGAGACGACTTGTCGGGGTATATATTTTCTATAATAATTTTTATAGAAAAAATATCAAATTTTCTAGAAAACAACCCATTTACATAAGGATAAAAAATTGGATAAGAAAGTTAAAGATGATGCTGTATTTTTTAAATCGAATATACTATTAAATGAAGATTGCAAACATTTAAAGGCTACGTAAACAATTGTTTTTTAAAGTGTGGTTTACGGTAAAATTAAAATTCATTTACCCGTCGTACACTGGTAAATTTAAAAAGTCAAATGGCCTAGGTAGGCAGACACATCAAAGACTTTTGCTAAATATTAAGTGAACACTTGGCGTGTTCATTTAATTGTTAGCAAAAATAGCATGGGTTTTTTCGTTATATATTTATATACAGTAATTGTTTTATATAATATATATTTTTTATATAATATATAATTTGTTTATATATGTTTTTAATTATAATATATATATACTTTTTATACAATACCGTATATATTGTTTTATATAAAATATATTTTTTATATAATATATAATTTTTTATATAATATATATTTTATATATTGTATAAAAAATTAAATTAAATATTAAAAATATTAAATATTATATAAAATATTATAGTAAAATATAAAAATCCATGTCAATTTTTGCTAAATAATAAGTGTACACATGGCGCCTCATAGGAAAAACCTACGATTTCATTTGTTCTTCCATCCCGGCGGGCGATTTTTCTCCCGTACGAAATATTTGTATGAAACTCCTTCTGGACCGTCATCTCAGATTGACTCGACTCGAGTTCGATACGATACAAACCAAGTTTAAATTGAAGTTTAAAGGTTAATTTGTCCATGATGTGATGTCATCATGACCATATTTAGGCACTTCACATTTGTCAAATAAAATTGTATAAACTGACAGCGCTTCAAGGATGATTGCTGTATTTTTTGTTAAAATTAAATTTCTAAGTTGCTTACCTTAGTGAAATTTAAGAGGCTCTGACTCCTAAAAAAGGTGCCTTTTTGTATTGTTTGCCAAGGTATTTTTGAATGTAGGCCTATTCATACTCTCACTGATAACAAATATTTATAATTTTACACTGATATGAAAATTTATAAACACTGATTGAATATAACACTGAGAATTTTTGTTTTATATTAATGTTCTTTTACAGTATATGTTAGCCTTAAAATATTTATATTATATTATAATTTCTGAATTTCAATATTTGTTATTTATATTATGAATGTATTTAAGGACATTTTTCTGGCAGGTGGTAATCATG
>NW_022737552.1:0-699 GCF_011630105.1 Anneissia japonica
TGAAATATAATGAAACGGTCCAGAGAGAAAAACAAATCTTTGTTCTGGACGTTAGACAATGTGCAGACATAATTACGTATGAGTCTACTACTAATGATAAATATTCGTACTATTGTTGTGTATTTTCGTACGTCTGTAATTACGGCAGTCTTCTTTTGGTAGGTATGAATAATAATTGGTCTTTTTTATCGAACTAATTGAGACTTTTAACATAGTAGAATATAGAGGGTAAGCGAGTACAGAGAGAGAGAGAAAAAATGTTATTTTCCAATGGATTTTAAAAAATTGTTTTAAAAACTTCACGGAAACGTGAATGCGATATCCCATAGACAAATGGATTCATGACTGAATTAGCATAAAACAACGTCATCGTAAAGTAATACTCTGTTTTACAACGTAATTCTACGTACAGTGTTGACAAATTAACTAAGAAAAAGCATGATGCCGGCAAAACGCATACGCTGAATATACCAAGGATAATAACAGTTATCCGTGTCGCTTTTAAGTTATTTTGAACTTCTTGAGTTGGAAAGATATTCGGTGTAATTCGGTTCACTGCCTTTCGAGCTTCTATGTATATACGTACGTGCAATAACATCACAACTAGGTATTCTACTACCGAAAATATAACTGAAACATAAACCATACTTTCATTAGTATTTTTATTGAAACTGATGGTGGAGAAAATGGCAAAGTATA
>NW_022737553.1:0-722 GCF_011630105.1 Anneissia japonica
TGACACAAAAGCCTGCATGCCTTTTTCATACATTGCACTGAAAGATATAACAAAATTCACCAAATATAACAATGCTATATAATATTATTATCAAAAACTACTACAACATAATGTTATGCATATTGCTATGGTTTTTACATCTGTTAACATAATTAATATATGAATGCAAAAATAGTATTTGTTTTAAATTAGTTTGTAATAAATAAAAAATGTTTTGCTAAAAATTATTCATTTGAATAAAGTAGTTGAAATCTCACCAAAATTTATACTTGCATTATGACGTATTAATAAACTGGATAAAAATAATGCCATCATATCATCAATTTTTACATATATAACAAGCTTTACAATGTCTACATACAAGTGGACAGAAGCAACAGCTTTGTTGTCTTTCCTGAAGACAGCGAACTAGTACTTGTAACATATGTTTTAGCACACCAAACATTACATAAGCAAAGAAGAAGTGGAACAACGGCTCAACACAACTTCATGGTGCATTATTGTATTTTATTGAGATAAATACTTTCATACAGGTATTTACCATAGTACATCGCATTGACCATTCACATATACAGTATCAGCAGTTGTAACTCAAGTTCTAGCAAAACTTTTAAATATTTGTTAGTTATTTCTTCCAAGCAGCATTTTAATTGGATGAGCAAAGCAAAATATAATTCTTCTAAGCAGCATCTTGATTGGTTGAGTTATGTACAGAATAAGAT
>NW_022737554.1:0-897 GCF_011630105.1 Anneissia japonica
GATGATATAATACGAAATAAGAGAAAAATCATATTGAACCTCTTTTGATTTGAACAAGGGACCTCTGTCCGTCACGCGTTGTAGACACTCTGATTGACTGCGTTATGGGGTCCAATAGAATTGCAACCATACCCCCATCAACGTAACGGTGATTTAATAGGAAATAAGAAAAAGAAAGTGGACCTCTTTGGGATTTGAACCCAGAACCTCCTTCATACTGTTCGGAAGTTCTGACCGATTCCTCCGACATACTTCCTCCGACATATTATGTGGACGCTCTAACCGATTGAGTACAATTGGAGCCATACCCCCATCAACGTAACAATGATATAATACGAAATAAGAGGAAAATCGAATTGGACCTCTTTGGGATTTTAACTCGTGACCTCCGTTATACGGTTCGGAATCTCCAATGGAGGGGGTCAAGTGGAACTGGAGCATATCCCATATATCGGCGTAACGATAATATAATGAATAAAGGGAAATAAAATTGAGCCTCTTCGGGATTTGAACACGATCACTCCGACATACCATATTGATGATCTGACCGGCTGTGGGCCTAGTAGAATTAGAGCTATATTCCCATCGTCGGACATAAAATTATATAATCCGACATACGAGAAATATAAAATTGGACCCCTTCTGGATTTGGAACCGACACCCTCAAATCCCAGGGCGGGGTTTATTGGAGTTGGAGTCGTTCTATCGATGTAAAGATGATACAATACGAAACAGGGTGAAAAAATCGCTCACTTTATTACAAAGTGCGATAGACAGTTATTACAAAGTGCGACAGCTCAATTATTACAAAGTGTGATAGACTTTATTACACAGTGCGACAGTTGTATTACAAAGTGCGACGATTATTACAACATGCGACGCAACACACGTACAATT
>NW_022737555.1:0-1646 GCF_011630105.1 Anneissia japonica
CAATTATACTTTTAACATTTAACAACATTAATGCAGCAAAGCCTATCCAAAACCCCAATAAAATCCAGGCCTTAATCTAGGCCTAGCGCATGTATAAACAACGCGTAAAATTGCGCGTATGAGCCCGTGGAGTTGTCAAGAACGCCTAGTAAAGCCAAAATATTTGCTGTTTTCAATCGAAAATTTTTAAAAATAGGAAAAAGTTGTCAGGCCAATATTTCACAGAATACAAGAACAAACACTGATTGTTCATTGGCGACCAACGCTAACATCCAGAAAAATTGCACAATTTTGTAAAACGACGATAATTACGACCATGTTTACCGATATTAACGTTTACGGAGTTAGGGCGTTGTTTGTTTACATTTTTCCGGTGGACCGGCCTTACTTTTCTTGTTAAAATTCATGATTTTTATATAAATTCATGCATTGCCAAAATTTTGTTTAGTAGCTGATATAATAATTAGACAAACAGAACATGAATGGGGGGATATTATACTCATATATTATTTTTAGCACAATTCTACTATGTACCGAAAATGCAGTTCCGCTAGGCTCGCACGATCCCAATCGCGACATGAGTGTGTTCGTTCGAGGCTTGCGGTGCGTAAATATATGAAAGGCGCGTTGAAAACACTTATTGTCCCAATATAGTGCGTATGAAACGGCCGTGTCATCTTGAGGATGGATCTCAGCGAGTACAGCGTGTATCTTGCGGGATCAGATTTCAGCTCGAACAGGGTGGCCACCAAACCGGCTCCGATCGGTCGGTTGTCCGCCATATCGACCATCTGGGAGACGGTGATGCAGTCCTTGGCCAGCACCCGGTCGAGCACCGTCGTTCGGAGTTCGCAAAGGGACATCGGTTCCCGACCTTCGGCCTTTGCCTCGAGCACAGGAATTTCGGGTCTCTGTTCGTTCGAAACCACTTACACCTTCAGGTGTTTGTCGCTGAGCTTCGGATAGCACGGCCTGTATCCTCCGATCGTCGGACGGTTTACTCTGTCGTCGACGAAACGAGACCGATTCGACCGATCCGACGGGTGTCTTGTCGATTGACCGAGAAATCTTTTTCTGTACGACATTTCCCAATTCCTATTTTTTTCCAAGTTCTCTCTATCTCCCTTTAATACCAAATATCGACCGATTGCAATCATCGTCTGAAAGACTGCCCTCTTCTCGTACCGCGATCGTCGTTGGCGTCCATCAACCTCGTGTACTCGTAATCGTCCTCGACCATCATGGCATCCCTGCCCGTGTCCACGTGGACGGTGCTGGTCGAACGCCAGTGGTGGTATACCCCGTATATCATGTGGCAAACGGCGGCAACTATGGCGAGGACGAGAAGGACGCGGTTCACCGTCAGAGTGAACGACGAGCTGCAGAATGCCGTGTCAACGTACTTGGTCGTCAAGAAGCAGTACGGGATCTGTCTCTTATACACATCTAGATGTGTATAAGAGACAGTTCCTGTTCTCGTCGATCCTCCTTCTGGTCACGGCAGTTGACAGAGCTACGATGTTGCTGAATCGTTCCTCGTCGACGATCATCGCCCTTCCTTCTTCAAGCATCTCGCGTCGCCACCTCTTCTGATCCGCGCACGCTTGATCCGCGAGGTTCGTCTTCCGCCAAAGTTCCAGCTCGTT
>NW_022737555.1:1807-3411 GCF_011630105.1 Anneissia japonica
GCCGAAGGTTGAACGAGAGGAACTCGTCCCTGTCGCGTTTCCACACCTGATGGAACATGTCGGCTTTGCTCACGTGATCGTTCGGAGTGTTGAACATGTCGACGAATTTGATCGTGGGCGCTGCCACCATGTGTCCGTACACGACGTGCTTCTGCGTCTGTCTCTTATACACATCTAGATGTGTATAAGAGACAGATTTGGACCTGACTTTCGTGTCCGCCCAACACCCCTTGACGAACGCGAAGGAGGGTGGTCCCGACGCCAGCATCGCGGTCGTCGATCTCATCACGAAGGAACGTTCGACGTGTCGGCCGGTTGTCGTGGAATTCAAATTCACTTCCATGAGCATGCCGCAGATCATGCAGGAGCGCGAGTCCGCTCCTCGCAAAAATGGAACCGCATTTCGACCCTGTCTGCTGGACAAAGCCAAAATCCAGGCTCAGCTGGGAGCGCTGTTTCTGGCAAACACTTTCTCACTATCAGCTCGCCCTGCCGCCTTGGTAATCGTCAAGTGTTTGGGCGACAACGTGTACGCCGAATGGGTGGACGACTGCAAGGAGGAGGATTTCTGGTTCATCAAGGGTTACAAAAAGTAAGACACGAGAAACAGGCAAGATTGTTTGTTTTTTTGTTGGCTTCCGACTTGGCCATCACGACGCTGCACGTTCGCTGCTCCACGGTCCGGAACAGGAGGAACGCCGTGTTGACGTACACTCCCTCTCTCACCAGCACCCTGGTCGTCGTCGGATTCTGCAGCATTGACAGAAACAGCAGCGTGAACACTCCGACGCCTTTCGATACCGGCAACGAGGAAACCCTGTCCACTCTGTACGAGTAATTTCTGTTCACGAACGGTTCCGGTTCACCTCTGGGACCGGCGAACGAGTAGTACGGAATGTGTATAAGAGACAGGGTTTACTCTGACTTCGTCACGTCTTCGACCGTCCTTCCAAGGCAGTCGGCGCTCGGGGACGTTGTCGACACGAACGTGAGCACTTTGTCTTCGTTGCGAACCAGATTGCATTTCGCGTTCGTGTAGTCGGCCAGGGACTGGCAGAATGTAACGGCTTCCTCGCGTACAGTGGGCCGCCATCTCCGATGTTCGCCCGTCACCGCGAATATTCTAGGAGACAGAAGTCGGAGCACGATGCGATCGAAGACGATCTCCCTTATCTCGAGCTCCCTGTTCGCACCGTCCGTTTCTCCGCGGAATGACGCTTTTCCCGCGTTCGTGAACAGCCACGAGTGCGTGAAGTTGGCGTTCGTTCAGGTCAGCGACTTGTACTTCTCGATTATCAGGTCGACGAGGGACAGGATGCTCTCGAGCGCTTCGGCCGTCTCCGCGTTCAGTTTGTCTCGTTGGCCATCTCGGGCCATCTGCCTCTCCAAATTTTCCTTTATTGTGGAAAGGTGACGGTATCTGACGAAGTGCGTCAATCCGCCGTTGTTGCGCACGTCGGCGATCAAGTTCGCGATCGCCTCTTGCCCGTTCTCCACTCTCGCGTACATCTCGCAGGTTTCGGCGGTCCACTTCAAAGCCAAGCTGCCGCGAAGGTATCGGAAGGCGCACTCGTACAGTTGATCGAACGAATGTTCGGACATCA
>NW_022737555.1:3518-4917 GCF_011630105.1 Anneissia japonica
TAGAACACCTTGCGACTGGGTCTGAAGAGACAGGATCTGCGACCGAGATTCTGCCTGGAGATGCAGTCGGCGTCGAATTCCGCCTGCTCCATGCGGTCCATGATGCGGTGCAGGGCGGGGGTGTCCGAAAACATGCGTCTGTACCGAGAGGTATCGTACGTCTCCGGTTTGAAGTACCCGATGCGTTCCATCACGTCCGACATGCGGATCGTCCCGTCCGTCAGCACGTTGAGATCGGTCACGCGGATCTCGTTCCATGGAACGCTCGTCACTCGGTCGAAGCTCGGCCCTCTGGATTGGCCGCGTTGCAGCGGATTGCAGCCGATCACGTTGTAGCTCTTAAAGTTCGCCGTCAGTTCGGACAGATTCCTCCTGTTACCGTCGTTGACGGTGGTTTCTGGCATGACCATCACGTACCTTTCGGAGCCGTTCACGAGCATTACCTTGGGTGGCGACGACGCTTCAAGTTCGATGTGTATAAGAGACGCCAGCGTGCGTATGTCGGATTCGTCCAGTTCCTTCTTGTCCTTGGTGGAGCACGCGTAGTATACCTGGCGGGTGTGGCCTCCGACGGCGTCCCTGAGCGGTAGCTGATCGGCCAACGCAGGATGAACAAGAATGGTGTCGGGCGGAGCGCACGCCGTCGACGTGCTGCCGTACCGAAGCGAGTTGTCGAAATCGACGAACGTGGCCATGGTGCCGGTGCGTCGAAGGTTGAACGAGAGGAACTCGTCCCTGTCGCGTTTCCACACCTGATGGAACATGTCGGCTTTGCTCACGTGATCGTTCGGAGTGTTGAACATGTCGAAGAATTTGATCGTGGGCGCTGCCACCATGTGTCCGTACACGACGTGCTTCTGCGTCATCTCCATCGAGGTGCGCAGCTGCTTTTCCTTCAGAAGCGGCCGTGCAGCGATCCAGCACCTCGGCCGGAGCGATCTTCGTCGTGATGCTGAACGTGGACAGCCCGCGATAGAAGACTGTGGGTATGAGCCACTGCGTGTGATCGTAGGGATTCTCGGAGAAGGTCGAGTCCAGCAAAACCCTGGTCTTGAGCCGCAGATCTTTGACGACGCACGTGTCCCTGTCTGTGACAGACGCGCCTCTTTCGGAGAAACCAACGAAGTCCGGGTGTCCGCTGATGGCCCGCAGCTCGGACATCGGATAGTGGTCTCCCTCCAGGACCTCCCTGAGGTTGACCGGGGGAAACCCGAGAAACGGGGCGATCGTGTACGCCGTGTCCATGACGTCTTCGCTTTCGACCTATCGTGTTTAGCGATCCATGCTAATGGTTTGTCTGCAGAACGATCCTGCCGGACTGCCAAGGCTTCACGTCTCCGGACGCGAATCCGAGAACGGCCCGTCCGTGTTTTGCGGTCACGACGTCGGCAATCCTCGA
>NW_022737555.1:5462-6201 GCF_011630105.1 Anneissia japonica
CGAAGCGTGTTCCGTGACGGTGTAAGCTTTGAAACACCTGGGACATCTCAGCGGCTCTTCCTCCTCCTCTTCCTTCTCGTACGAAACTTCCCCGACGACGGAACTTTCGTTAGTTTTTGCGAAACGCAAGTCATCAAGCTTTCGGCATTTCTTATCCAGGCCCACGCGCTGTTCGCGGAAATCCCTCTCCAACATTTCGTTCCTCGCAGAAAGCGACTGGATTTCTCCCGTAAGCTTGATGACGTGCGCTTCGCGTTGATCCGAGTACCGTTGCCATCTGGTGTTCATGCTTATGACTTCCTTGAGCTGTTTCGAAAGTTCGGCGTTTTCCCTGGCCAAGCTCGAAACTTGTTCCTCCAGGACCTTGCATCGATCTTCCGATGAGAGAGACCCAACACTTTTCTGCTCGCCGACATCCTTTTCCATTCGTTCGTAATCCCTCGGCTCCCGAGCCACGTCGATCTTGCCCGTTACCAGATCGTCGATCTTCGATCTCATTCGTTCGATCTCGCGGCAGAGCGTTCGATGGACGTCGTCGGCGTAACTGCGCTGTCCGTAGCACTCCTTCAGCTCCGACGTCAGTTTTCTAATCGCGACGTCTTTTTCCAAGTCGGAAGAATTCGTAGCGCTCAGGTACTCGGTCAGCTCCTTATCTTTCGTGCGGACCTCGAACGAAAGTTCGGCGATCCTTATCCTGAGAGCGGCGATCGTCTTCTTCGCTTCCGCCACTTCCTCGGAA
>NW_022737555.1:6311-7053 GCF_011630105.1 Anneissia japonica
GTTTGTTTGTGTGCAGTCTGAATTGCAAGTGCTCGATGCTTAAGTTCTTCTTCTTGAGTTCCAGTTTCAACGAATCGATCGAACCTCCGTAGTCGTTCAGCAAAAGCTTCAGCACGTCGATGCTCTGCTCGACAGTTTTCAGGGAAACGATTTCCTCTTTTTTCTTTCGCAGCCGGTCCGATTCGGAGGAGGCTCCGCCGACACATACATTGTCGGTGCTCTTTGTCACAGTCGTCGTCCGGCTAAGTTTATCGTTCATGTCGTTAGCTCTACGAGTGTGATGGAATCACTTTAACTCGACTTTTATTTCGTTTTCGTTGTACGGTGAGCGTACGTCATCGGTTCTTAGACACTTGACATCACGAGCTCATGGGAAGGCCGAAGTAAGCTTTTATAAACATAAAACAGATTATAATAGATGTTTTGCGTGTGTGCGTTTTTAATTTTCGATTTTCTCCTTGTTTAATTAAAAGTCCTGTTTCAAACCCTTCCTCATTCGTCAGTCGTTACTTAAGTCAAACACTATCAGGCTAACAAGAACAACAACCAGTAGTCTAATTTGCTATTTTTTCTAGCAAAAAACTTTATTTCGTTGAAAAGATATTCGAAAATACACGGATTATGATTACAGCTATCGCGTTGAACTAATCGTATTTTCCTGCATTATAATCATTTAATTTCAAAACGAGATCGTCCCTTTTTAAATACTCAGCAATTTCAAACAGAAAATCAACCTGTCGAG
>NW_022737555.1:7065-8457 GCF_011630105.1 Anneissia japonica
CCATCAATCTTATGGCTTCCTTTATTCGTCCAACAGTTCTTGCGGGTATGGTTGATTTCAATCTCGGTTTCAGCGACTTCAACTCTTCTTCGTTGATTCCCGAAGCAAAATCAAGTATCATGGCCCTATGGGGGAAAAAAAATATTAAATCAGCTCGGCAATCATTGGCGAGAAAAAAAAATCTTTTTGCTCTAAAGATAAACGATTAAAAAAAAGAGAATTACATACCTATAGGGTGAAATTATCTTTTCACCGAGTCCTTCCGTGCTCCCTCGAAAGTCCAAAACTTGGAGTTCCGAACGCCTTATGAGTCCCAGAAGCTCGATAAGTATTTCCAATCTCGATGAATAAAGTAATGCTCTATTCTCTAGTTTATTCATTAACTCAAGGCCTCGGGTTATTTTTTCCAAATCGCCAAGTCTGAGACCGATGCTCTCATCCATGCATAAGTACTTCAGAGCCACAACATCTCGATTCTCGAGGTACCTATCGACGTTCACCAACATCCCGCGATACGATAATTCGTCTTGCCCGGCCATTGCTTAGTTTTAACGGATGGACAGGTTCAGCCGCTTACTTATAAACCAACTATAAGGATGACGTCATGGGTACTTGGAACCTTGACGTCATCCGTACGCCCTTATTTAAAAGCATCGATGCGCCGGTAACGATGACGTCATGGGTACTTAGAAAACGTCAGCTGACTAATCCCTATATATACTCGTGAATCATCACGAAACGATACATTCGGAATCAGCGAACCTCGACGCCATGACAGAGAAGACGAAAAGAAGAATCGTAGCCAGAATGGTTAAGATTTTCACCGAAGATAACATCTTGTTGGAAAACCTGCTGGCCGCAAATCGAGGTCGCATCCTGACTGTGACATTCTGTAACACGAAACAGATCTCTCTCGAGGTGGCGTTCTCCGCTACAGAGAACGGAGGCGGGAGACACTACGAATGCTTTGCCTGGACCAAGGTGGCCGGAGTGAGGTGTGTGGGCAGGCAAGGAACCATCGAAGACACGCACACGCTTCTGAATATGTACGGCGTGTCGAATGCCTCTTTGGAATTGGAGGAATACGCCGTCAGACTCGGCACAATAGGAGACGACATGCCGTCCATCAACAGGGACGCCGACAGGATCGTCACGATGGCAATTGCCGTGAAGGACGAGGAGGATCTGCTGGAGCCGTTTAGAAAAAAGCAGGTGCTTTGGTAATTCAACGAAACTTTGAAATTGTCCGTCACGTTCGTCAGAAGTGAAAGGGACGTGCGTCTGTACGTCCGTTGCTACTGCGGCTTCGTTCGAGAGAACGGACAACTGTTTGCTGCGGAAACTCTACTGCTGAAGGCAATGAACGAGTGGTTGACGACAGAAGCAAAATTC
>NW_022737555.1:8630-11824 GCF_011630105.1 Anneissia japonica
TAGCGAAAGGACCATCCGGCCCGTCGAAGAACATGATCGCTGTCTCTTATACACATCTAGGCCTTTTTTTTCACACACACTCACACACAACACAAGCACACATACACAAAGCAATGATTTAAACGAAAGACGCATTGTTTGGTATGTCAACTACAATTTAATATTCAATAACAGATTTTATTAAACATTTGTACAGTTATAAACGACGGCTTTCTATTCGATATCAAAACGTGATTAAAGTCATCTGCAGTTTGACAAAACGAACGGAGTTGCCAACATGACCGCCAGCAGGATCGGAACGGTGAGGTCGGAGAGCGACTTTCGACGTCTGCGGCCGAAGATTTCCACGAAGTCATCCTGAAGTGGAGAGAAAAATAGATGATTATTAAATTATTATTATTCGTACATACATCGGGATACGATCGGTGAAAACTGACGTCCTCGAAAACGTGTTTGCCGCCCTCTGAATCACACTTACCCATCCTCCCCGTTCGGAGATCCAACCGGACAATTTCGTGGCCACGTATTCGCCGACGTACTCGGCTACGGTATCTTCGTAGTCCTCGAGATCTAGCCTACCGAACATGTATACAATGACGATTCGACCCCAGTTGACGTCTCCGATTTCGAGCGTGTCGTTGAGGCACGAAAACAGACCCGGGAACCCGTCTTCTTCGAAGTCGATCACCGCCGCGACGGCATTCAATTGGAGTCCTAGCCGAACGTCCATCTTTTCGGCGACCTCTCGCATCGTTTCGGCGTATCGAGAGAGAGACGATTCGGTGTCAGGTGACGATATGAATTCCCTGGCGATCTCTCTGGAAATTACGGCAGCTGTTGTAAGGCGATCCACTCTCTTTCGCTCGCCTATAGTCCATGGAGAAAACTTCTCCCAGATCTTTGGCAAGAGCTCTGCAGACATCATTGGTGTGCGTGCGAGTGTGTGCGTGAGTGCTCTTTTAAAAGACAGTGCTGATCTTGGCGTCCGTGTCAGTTTATATTGTTCGTGTTGGGAGCACCCGATGACGTTAAGCTGTGCAGAGAGAAGTTACCGATGACGTAGGATTTTGGAGAGCCTATCGTTGATTTTACAATTTATGGAAATTACTTTACCCGCAACTTTTGCGTAAAGTTCAATGAAAGTCCTACTCGTCAATTTCCCTTTGAATATCCATTTTTATATACGACAGATTTAAAATAAATTTCATGGAAGTTGTTTCGTAGAATCTCGTATAAATCGATCTCCGTCTTACAACGCAAGTTTGTAACGATTTTAATGAATTTCATCAGCTTTGTCTTTAGGTTGGGTGATGGTCTCGATAGTAGATAATATTCATCCTCAACGTTCTCAACCGTTTTACAGATTCGCCAACACAGTTTTTCACCTATGATGACACCGTTTATTCGGCGCCTTGTATCGTCCCAATCTGATCTTACGGCGGCATCCTTGCATTCTATGGTATTGTCCTTCATGATATTAAAAATCTTTTCTCGCATATCCTCGACAGCTTCCAATACGTAATCTCGAGTCTCGACTGCAACGTCTTGTATCATTTTAAACTTACGATCCAACAAATCTTCAAACTTAAAAAATTTGCTATAACTCACTTTCGAGTTCCACTTGACTTCGGGATGAATCTCTCTATATACTAACCATAGTTGGTATTCGGTTAGGTTCAACTCCAACAGCTTTCGGATTGGTAGAAACGACAAAATTCTATATTTTACCTCTTCCATATTTTTAATTATATTTTTG
Source organism: Anneissia japonica (assembly GCF_011630105.1). Taxonomy (NCBI): domain Eukaryota; kingdom Metazoa; phylum Echinodermata; class Crinoidea; order Comatulida; family Comatulidae; genus Anneissia; species Anneissia japonica. The sequence goes on from NW_022737555.1 coordinate 10,387, forward strand.
TGTGCGTATGTGTGCGTGTGAGCTCTTCGGAAGGACTGTGTTAATCGTCGTGTGCTTGGCAGTTTATATTGTACGTGTTGGCCGCACCCGATGACGTTAAGCTATGTAGAGAGAATGCGACAGACGGGTTTTTGTGGAATATCGGAATACGTTCGGACGAAATTGTGGAATATCGGAATACGTTCGGACGAAAGAAGTTGTAGCCATTTTCCGATGTTCGATAAAACGTGTCTGTCACCCTCTATATATATTTTTTTGTATTTTACCTAAAGTTTTCCGTTCGTTTCGGCATATCAAGAGAGAGAGACGATTCGGTGTCCGGCGACGATATAAATTCCCTGGCGATCTCTCTGGAAATTACAGCAGCTGTTGTAAGGCGATCCACTCTCTTTCGCTCGCATATAGTCCATGGAGAAAACTTCTCGTGGATCTTTGGCAAGAGCTCTGCAGACATCATTGGTGTGCGTGCGAGTGTATGTGTGAGTGCTCTTCTAAAAGACTGTGCTGATCTTCGCGTGCGTGTCAGTTTATATTGTTCGTGTTGGGAGCACCCGATGACGTTAAGCTGTGCAGAGAGAAGTTACCGATGACGTAGGATTTTGGAGAGCCTATCGTTGATTTTACAGTCCATGGAAATTACTTTACCCGCAACTTTTGCATAAAGTTCAATGAAAGTCCTACCCAAACTCGTCAATTTCCCTTTGAATATCCATTTTTATATACGACAGAATTAAAATAAATTTCATGGAAGTTGTTTCGTAGAATCTCGTACAAATCGCTTTCCGTCTTACAACGCAAGTTTGTAACGTTTTTAATGAATTTTAGCAGCTTTGTCTTTAGGTTGGGTGATGGTCTCGATAGTAGATAATATTCATCCTCAACGTTCTCAGCCGTTTTACAGGCTCGCCAACACAGTTGTTCACTTATGACGATACCGTTTATAAGGCGCCTTGTATCGTCCCAATCTGTTCTTACGACGTCATCCTTGCATTCTATGGTATTGTCCTTCATGATATTGAGAATCCTTTCTCGCATATCCTCGACAGCTTCTAATACGTAATATCGAGTCTCGACTGCAACGTCTTGTATCATTTTAAACTTACGATCCAACAAATCTTCAAACTTAAAAAATTTGCTATAACTCACTTTCGAGTCCAACTTGACTTCGGGATGAATCTCTCTATATACTAACCATAGTTGGTATTCGGTTAGGTTCAACTCCAACAGCTTTCGGATTGGTAGATACGACAAAATTCTATATTTTACTTCTTCCATATTTTTAATTTGTCTCTTATACACATCTAGATGTGTATAAGAGACAGCAACTGTTTGCTGCGGAAACTCTACTGCTGAAGGCAATGAACGAGTGGTTGACGACTGAAGCAAATTTCGCCTCCGTTCCCAACGTGATGCTTCTGAACAAAGGACACGCCCTTCC
>NW_022737555.1:13430-13925 GCF_011630105.1 Anneissia japonica
GCTAAACTCTACAAAAGGGGTGCTTTCGGTATTCGGTCGGCAGTTACAGCATTATGTGTCCTGGAGATTCTAGAATTCTTTTGAATGAAAGTCCAAAAAATATAAACACATTTAGGCGTGATTTCAATATTCTTAGTTTTTTATTTATTAATTCTCAAATCAGAAAATTAACACACAAGTGGTTCAACATTTAAAAACTTTCGTCCCCTCCTCAACTTCGCATCTCCTCAGTCGCTGCTTGATCCTTGCTCTGCACACGTAGCACGTCGTGGTGAGGTACGCACACGTCTCGCACGACATCATGTGATTGCACAGTTTCGTCAGTATGGATACGGGAGCCTCGCAGCATATGCAACATCTGTTCTCCTCCGACAATTCCTCCCTAGGTATGCAGAGAATCTCGTCCATAGCTTCGGTCACTTTCTTATATTGTTCACGCCACTCGTTCACGTTCGACATACCTTTTCGGTATTCCATCAACGACCTGATCGAGTT
>NW_022737555.1:14003-15215 GCF_011630105.1 Anneissia japonica
ATATCCTTTACGTCACCGGTCACCCGATCGACACGATCTGCAAGACACGCCTTATGTGACTTACGTCCTCGTGTATTCGGCATTTTATAATCGTCCAACTTACGTCTGCATTTAGATAAGGTTGCTGTCAGTTCGTCGGCACGGCGAAGGACGAAGTCAACGTATATCTGAAATTTCTCGATCGATTCCTTGTCCAGAGACAGTTCCAGACCAGATTCATCTCGTATGTCTACATGCATCGGTACACCATCCACCGTTATTGCAAGAATTAACGCCATCTTTGTTGTCTCGATCGAATACTCGTGACATCCGAAAGCAGAATGATGAAAATGTGCGGGAATATATATATATATTCTTTCGAGTCGTTACGTCATCTGTCTGCGCAACCGACCATCACGCCATCGGTTTCGAACGAAGGTGATAGGCCAACGAGTCATGACGTCATGAGGGACCCGATCGCGCACGTGAATATTATAAATTAGATGACGTTAAGGATTTCTGAGATTGTATGACCGATCACGCTATGGTCTCTCGATCGAAGCATATAAAAGAGATCGTCGGGAAGTGTACCTCAAACCGTACGAATGTCGGAATCTATCTGAACCAACAGTCAATCGCTCTTAGGCAGCAGCAAAACAGTCAGTCGATCAAGACAAGACAAGAGGCAACAGCAACGAAGCAACAATGGATCCTACCCACTTTACTTGTCCTTACGACGTTAGCCACACGGTAAAAAGGACGAAGTATATTCAACATCTGATTAAATGCAGAAGAAACTACAACGGTCCTGCCTTAGTCAGATGCCGATTTTGCAAAACGGAAATGCAACCAAAGTACTTGGATCGTCACAAAGATGATTGCGATGAAAAGGGTTTAGATCTTAACATGTAACAAAGGAATTTATATCGATTTTCGTTACAAGAATTTTTAATTAAATAATATTCAATAATTTTTCGTTTTATTCTTATTCTTCCACACAGTTTACCCAAGTACGTACGAATACCGTCGGAAGACTTATTGTAAGAACGGTATAGTAAACACGTGTACTACTGGTTCATCGTCGAACTTTTTAGCACGACGTTGCTGCACTCAGTTTTCCAAACATTGACAGTTTTGGAGCAAAATCTCTTACAAAATAAACCGTTATTAGAATTGATATAAATATGACGAATGATAGTTTTTAATAAATAATAGAAAATAACGATAATTATG
>NW_022737555.1:16122-17651 GCF_011630105.1 Anneissia japonica
GTATCTGCAAGAACAAAAAAAATATAATATTTGATTAATTTCTATTGATTTAACGAAAAAATGCTGCGCCACCGCAGTGATGTTTGAATTACGTTGTAAATCATTTCATGAGTCAACCGAAAAAAATTAAGTAAAATAACTGTTAAAAACAAAGAAAAAAACAAATTTGCTAAATTCAATAATAATATCTATAAAACAAAGAGAGAGAAAAAAATTCATTTTACCTCTATAGATTTCAATTCCACCGAAATTTTTCTAGTTGAAATATAGGAATGCTGCAAGACGTATTGTAATTAACGAGGCTGGATACACTACAGTATCGGACAGGTTGATGATGGTTCTACACGTATCTGAAAGAACAAAAAAAAAATAAAGTTCGAGTAAGTTATATTGATTTAACTAATAAATGCTGCGCCTACACAGTGGTGTTCTAAATACGTTGTCTGTGTTGTGCAATTATTTTAAGTGTCAAAAAAATAGCTCTTAGAAACAAAAAAACCGCTAAATTCAATAATTATATGCAAAAATAAAATTAAGACAAAAACAAATAGACAAAAATGTAAATACGATTCACAAACTTAAAAGAGACGTCAAGAAACCATTAGAAGAAAACAAAAAAGGACGATTTTAAATCGATCGCTAAAATGCGGACCTAAGAACTTTAAGCAACCAATCAGCAGCAAGCCCACAGCTGCGTAAATAGGAGAGTGAAAATAAACTGATCAGGTGAGATTTTAACCTTGCATCCTGTGCGTTACTATTTTCGGTTATGGTAGAGGTAGAAATGAATCAAACGTTAATTTAAATAGAATACCAATACATGCTATACAACATATAATAAAATAGAAAATATAAACATATAATTATTGTACAGTATCAGGTCCCTGATTATATCATACTGGTCAACAGCATTTATAAACTGCTAATAATGATGATTATGTACTAAATGAGAGTACTAATTTAATCTTATTTATTAACTATAATCCTAGAACATAATTCAATATAAACTTACATCAGTTTCTTCTTCAGAACCTGTTGCATTGTATTTATGACCCGAAATGATACAATGTTTCGGTTACTATTCCAAAACAAGAGAACAAAGTCTGATGCTAAGTGAGAATGGCAAACCTTGAATGCATAATTGGAAGATAGCTAAGTTCACTGTCTGTAATCTAGAATTACAAGCACCACAAACTTGTCGTCTGTCTATGTTTAAACACGAGCCTATGCAAACATCAGTATAATTGGAAGATAGCTAAGTTCACTGTCTGTAATCTAGAATCACAATCAAAACAAACTTGTCGTCTGTCTATGTTTAAACACCGGCCTATGCAAACATCAGTTACTTACTTTTGTCATGGTGGGGCAGTATTATACAACCAGACGGAATTAAGATGGATCCTATTGCAGACGGATTATTAGATGATATAATTGATATATTATTCCAAGATGATTTGATAGGAAACATACAGTTTGAAATGGCAGTCGAAGACGCAAATCGGGCTATTCAAGGTAATACAGTATTTACT
>NW_022737555.1:17680-19661 GCF_011630105.1 Anneissia japonica
TCTTTACACACCCATAATATTTTTCTTAACTTTATATATAAAAATTTGTAATTGTTACATATAAAAATTTATGATAGGTGTATTGATATTATTTTATTTTTTTTTTACTCAACAGACCAAACTGAAAATTCTAGTAATACTAAGATCTTTGCTGATTTTTTCCCCTTTAGTTTTTCCCTTTTCTTATTAATCTTCACACGCCAATACTATGCTTATACACCAAATATTTGTAATTATTACCTATAAAAATATAAATAATTTTGATTTTTTTCTACTCTACAGAACAAAACTCGATTAAAGGTAAGGTATTTACTGATTATTTAATTTTCACCTAGCTTAATTTTTTCCTTATTAATCTTCACACACCCATAATAATGTTTTGTTAATGCTTATACATCAACTATTGTAATTATTTGCTTTCTAAAAATTCTTTTTTGTTACAAACATAATTTTTTTTCTTCTCAGTTGTTGGGTTTGAATAAATTAAGCGTTAAATTATCAAACTTTGTTTACAATTTGAAATATATTTTTTCATTTTTTTATACGCATACAGAAAACCAAAGCGAAGGAAGAGATGTAGTAATTGAGGGTAAGGGCTTGACTCGTTATTGTTGATGCTATTTGAAAGTTATCAATAATAATAACTGAGATATATATATATATTTTTTACATTTAAAAAAAATTTTTTTTACATTTTTTTTTTCAAAATGTCCAACTCAAAGAGCTCAATCACCAAGCGCATAGAGGCTTTTTCGCATGATGCGCTCTACAAATCCAATTATTATTATATTTAATTTAGATTTTTTTTTACTCTACAGAACAAAACTCGATTGAAGGTAAGGTATTTACTGATTATTTAATTTTCACCTAGCTTAATTTTTTCCTTATTAATCTTCACACACCCATAATAATGTTTTGTTATTGCTTATACATCAACTATTGTAATTATTTGCTTTCTAAAATTTCTTTTTTGTTACAAACATAATTTTTTTTCTTCTCAGTTGTTGGGTTTGAATAAATTAAGCTTTAAATTATCAAACTTTGTTTACAATTTGAAATATATTTTTCATTTTTTTATACGCATACAGAAAACCAAAGCGAAGGAAGAGATGTAGTAATTGAGGGTAAGGGCTTGACTCGTTATTGTTGATGCTATTTGAAAGTTATCAATAATAATAACTGAGATATATATATATATATTTTTTACATTTTTTTATTTTTTTTTTCAAAATGTCCAACTCAAAGAGCTCAATCACCAAGCGCATAGAGGCTTTTTCGCATGATGCGCTCTACAAATCTAACTATTATTATTATATTTAATTTAATTGTGAACATTTTTTTTTATTTTACAGATAACCTGAAGACCCTTAAAATAATGTTACCAAAAACAATATCTATTAAAGATATAATTGAAATGGGAATAACAAAAATTAATTTGAGGGTAAGGACTTGACTCGTTATTAGTTGATGCTATTGCAAAGTTTTCAACAATAATAACTGAGATATATATATATATATTTCATTTAATGGTGAACATTTTTTATTTTATTTTACAGATGACCTAAAACTGATTACTTCTGAAGAACAAGTTAAATAAAAAAATATACAAAAAATGGAAATTAACAACAATTAATTAGCTTTAAATGCTTATATATATACATCTTTTATGTTAATTATGAATCAAAATAAAATTCGTACAAAAATGAATTTGAATTGCGTTGTTTTGCAATCATTTTTTACATGTCGACAACGCGAGACTTGTTCTTTTACCTTGCTTAGCAATCTCCCCGACTGCAACTATTTATAATTTTTGAATAAAATAATTAAATTTGCCATTCGAAAATGGACTGCACCCTCCAGTTCCCGAAAAGCCAACAGGGAATCGCAACACAGCAGGTCGGAAGGTAGAGAACGTCCGAGACGATCGAATTCCGTCCGGAGCAGCTTGAAGTCGAATTCGTATCCGTTGTGAGCGACCAGA
>NW_022737555.1:20285-23473 GCF_011630105.1 Anneissia japonica
TTAAGAATAGGAAAAGTGGTGTAACAATAACACTCCACTTAGTTGACGCAAACTCAAAAATTTTTTGCGTCCGGGCTCGAACGCGAACGTCCGGAAACATATCTCGACGTCATCGCGTTACACCAATGGGAAAGTGGTGTACGATGACGCAACCATTTCCCAGCAGCACCTAGCTCTATATAAGCATAAAAACATAGTTAGCTTCAATATCCTACGAAAAAATATAATATAATCCACAAACTATCCTACGAAAAACACAAGCTGCTAGACTCATTAATATTCATGAGCATTTTGAAATGGCGTTTATAAAGCGTGTGGGGGTGATCGTCAAATATTAAATGCGTTGTTTTGTAGTAGTTTAATATCTCTTCACGTAGCATCCGTGAAAAAAATGTTTTTCGTTATTCTTAATTCGAAATTTTATGACATTTTTCATGGCAGAATGTACTGGGGAATATAAGCAAGGAAAAGTAGCTACTCTGCTCAGCCAACGAGCGACGGCTGACACTAGCACCTGTCTCTTATACACATCGAGGACCTGTGCTGGGACGTGAGATGAAGACACGAGATGAAGATCAACACGAAGTCTGGTGACGTCATCGTTGTTAACTCGAGAGGGCGTTATAACTCGAGCGGATGCAATAAAAGCTGTAAACACGTGTCTGTGTCTTTTCTTTTTTTCACCACTTACAACATAATATACATTACAGACGATCTGTGGTACGATGACGTCTTCTGTGCAACTCGAGCGGATGTATTAAAAGCCGTAAACACGTGTCTGGTCTTTTCTTTGTCACCACTTACAACATAATACACATTACAAGTAATTGGGGAACGATGACGTCTACTGTTCAACTGGAGCGGATGCAACAAAAGCCGTAAACACGTGTCTGTTTCTTTTCTTTTTAACCAATTTTACTCATTACGGACAACCTGTGGTACGATGACGTCTTCTGTTCAGCTGGAGTGTAATAAAAGCCTTAAACTCGTGTCTGTGTCTTTTCTTTGTCATCACTTACAACATAATACACATTACAAGCAATTGGGGTACGATGACGTCTTCTGTTCAACTCGAGCGGATGCAATAAAAGCCGTAAACACGTGTCTGTGTTTTTTCTTTTTCACCACTTACAACATAATACTACATTACAGACGATCTGTGGTACGATGACGTCTTCTGTGCAACTAGAGCGAAACTGGAGCGGATGTAATAAAAGCCTTAAACTCGTGTCTGTGTCTTTTCTTTGTCATCATTGACAACATTATACACATTACAAGCAATTGGGGAACGATGACGTCTTCTGTTCAACACGAGCGGATGTAATAAAAGCCGTAAATACGTGTCTGTGTCTTTTCTTTGTCATCACTTACAACATAGCACCCATGACGTTATCGGTGCCGATATAAGAGCGAATGCCATTGTCGGTGTATGCATTTATTTTTTCTTAACCGAATATTGCCCCAACAGGTACTCTGTCGAGCTGATGCACGATGTCGTCATGAAATATGTATCGTTTTACACATGACGTCATCTGTGTGCTGGAGACTCCTACATAAGCGCAGACGAGGATCCACCATCGTCATTCAAGTTTCAAGGGGAGCAATCGTTTACCAATTCGCGATACCCCGTCCCGGTACATCCCCGAGTCGCAGTGCCGGTAAGTTTTCGATCATCCCTCGTCCTTAGCTTCGTTCGTTCCGGAACGCGCAGCTTCGATGCCGCACGGGGTGACGGGTTACTGCCGATGGTAAGACAGGTACTGCTATTCCGTTGAATACTTCCTGCGGTCGGATCTGAACTAGCTCGGTTTCCTCTCGGGGGAACCCTTATACACATCTAGATGTGTATAAGAGACAGGCAGCCTTACTATTGTTGATGTAAAAACGCCGGGTAGCCAGGGCAAACGTCACCTCGGCGTCGTGGTCTGTCGTTGGGAGCCGGGCGAGGGGGGAGCACCGATGCAGCATTCGGTGCCTCTCGACTTGGGAAGGTCTCGCCGGACGATGTCTCTGATTCCCTAATTCCTTCGCGGAAGGTGTCCTGTTTGCGTACGGGACTTTTCGAGAAGGCGGTGTCTCGTTTGCGTACGGGACTTTTCGAGAAGGCGGTGTCTCGTTTGCGTTCGGGACTTTTCGAAAAGGCGGTGTCTCGTTTGCGTTCGGGACTTTTCGAGAAGGCGGTGTCTCGTTTGCGTTCGGGACTTTCGATAAGACGGCGTCCTGTTGGCGTACGGGACTTTTTCGAGAAGGCGGTGTCTCTTTTGCGTTCGGGACTTTCGATAACACGGCGTCCTGTTGGCGTACAGGACTTTCGAGATGGAAGAGTCACGTTTGCGTTCGGGACTTTCGATAACACGGCGTCCTGTTGGCGTACAGGACTATCGAGATGGACGAGTCACGTTTGCGTACGGGACTTTCGATAAGACTGCGTCCTGTTGGCGTATAGGACTTTCGATTAGGCGGTGTTCCGTTTGCGTGCGGGACAATTTTGACTTCGATGCCACCAACGGGTAACGGATTACTGCCGATTGTTAGACAGGTACTGCTATTCCGTTGAATACTTCCTCAGTCGGATCTGAATCAGCCCAAGAAAGGCAACGTTACCTGGGCGTCGAAGGTTGGAATCCTACTTACGAAGAAGGAAAGGATCCTACTGCGCTAGGGTCCGTCGTTTATATTGTTTGGTTCGGGAAGGCGATCAAGGTCCTATCGAGTTAGGATCTCACGTTGGAGGACATGAAATGATCCTTTTGCACAAGGATTCGAAACTCCTAGAGCGCTAGGTTTTTTGGAGGCGAGAATCAAAGGTCGAACGGGATCCGACATCCTATGCGATGGTGTCGTTAGTATAAACAAAAAAGGTCGAACGTTTTTGCGGGAGATTAAAGGTCGAACGGTTTGCGAGAGAATAAAGGTCGAAAGTATGGCGAGAAAATAAAGGTCGAACGGAATCCTAATGCGATAGGATCCGACATCCTATGCGAGGGTGTCTTAAAATCGGACAGGGACGGGATCAAGCTGTTAACCTGCTCGTGGTGATCCTGCTAAGACGGCCACAGTCGTCGAACAGATAACAGCGCCTTTCAAAGATTTAAAGTTAATAAAATGAAAGAAACAAAAATTGTTTTCCCCTTTCGTTTATCTTTGTCAAACACAATCACAGACAAGTTAGGTCGTTAACAAATGCA
>NW_022737555.1:23585-26205 GCF_011630105.1 Anneissia japonica
TAATAAAACGACCCAATATGTTGTACATCAGTGGCTACAGGAAAAGTTAATTAAAAAAATCTGTGTGCATGCACACTTTATCGTAGTAGCTGAAAGAGTGATAGCTCTGAAAATATTTGCGCTCCTATAAAAAGACATATGCAGGCTGTTGGGTGACACGATCAAAGCAAATTTAAAAAAAAAACGACAAAGTGTACGACAATTTCGATGTAAGACTTATTTTTTTTTTAATTTTCGATTGCAAAGAAGAAATATTTCTTTAACGATTACAAATATTTTCTTTAAAGATTATAACGACAAAACGATGTATCTCCACTACAACGGCACACCCCATACAATGTTTTTCAAAGTTTCTTTACAGTCCATGAAATAATACGCAAATTTCGGTTGCGTCTGACAGGCTTCTTTCAACTGGAGACACATTTTGTAACTGCGTCTTACGTCTTCCAAACACAATGCTTTGAACAGCAAATTTTTTAGCTTGGCCAGGTCCTCAACGATGCGTTTCGGGTCTGTGTTGTAAGGTTGCAAGCATTTCAGCGGGGCTACCACGAAGTATCCGGCGAGCGCGCAGTCGATCAAGTCCATCAGCTGTTCGTTGAACCAGACCATGCGATCCTCAGTCATCGATCGATTCTCAGTCATCGATTGGATCGTCGGAGACCAAATGGGTATGTGGCGCATTCCAAAGGCGATGTTCAACAGAGCGTTCAACTCGTCTTCCGCTTTTCCAAAAACGAATTCGTATTCGGAAACTCCTCTCTCCCTTCCAGCAACAACCGAACGCATCTCGCCATGTCGAAGGTGGTGTGCGCCTGCCTCAGACCGTCCTCTATGACGTTCGCCAAACCTTTGGGGCTGTCGTGTTTGCTTTGCCCGGCCCATTTCCAATTCCGATCTATCACGATGAATTCGAACAGCCTGGTGATCTTTTCACGTAAGTCCTCCTCGCTTATCTCTTTTCTCTGGGCGATTTTGCTTTTGAACAGGTTTGCGTAATAGTTCCGGTTGGAAACCGTAGTCGAGACTTGATCGCGCATCTGGTACTTCATACTTCTTCTTATTTTATTTTTTTTTGTATTTGTTTTCAACTATCACAAGTCGGAATATACGATTATCTTTTATACTACAATTGAGCCAAAGTACCCATTTCGTCATGGGGTTTGTGGGCGCACGCATTCGCATCCGCCAAACGTCATCATGACCGCAGCTCCCCAACAGTGGATCGAGACCGCCGGCGTGATGGCGTCATCGTGTCACCCTCTTTGGATTGGCCGAGACTCCGCGACGTCATCGTGTAACCCTCATTCGAGCCGTCGATCCTCGCTATATAAGCCGGCGCCGGCGTCCTGAGGTTCACAACCAGAAATGGAGGACGGCGAGACTAGAACAGCTACTGACTACATTGATTTCTTCAATGCTCTAGAGGAGATAAGCTCCGAGCTGATGTCGGGAGACCAAGTCATGAGGGCGGCGATGAAGACATTGGACGATCCCAACTCGCCCATGTACAGGGTGGAGAGTCCAACCGTTTTTTCGAAGGCGCCTGATGTGGAACAACCTGCGTCGATGGAAACTGCTGTAGAACCGGTAGTGGAACATGCATCGATGGAAATTGCTGCGGAACTGGAACCAGTTGTGGAACCGGCCGTAGAACCGGTTGTGGAACCTGCATCGATGGAATCGGCTGAGCAACCTGCATCGATGGAAGCTGATGTGGAACCGGCTGCGGGACCTGCAGCGATGGAAACTGCTGCGGAACCAAATGCAATAATCGACGTGAAGGGGAGTCTAAACAAACTTATAGACCTTTGCGGAGAAAACCTGCCTTATTCCCAGGCCTTCGGGAAGATGATAGAATTCCTGACGAGAAGGAAAGCGAGGCCATACGAGATGCCGACACTTCTCTTTTGCCGAGACGAGATGAGCAGATCGCCGTACGTCGTGGTGTCCACGATTCTGGAAGCGTTGAAACTCAACAACGCTTTCGTCGAAAACAGCTTGATGCGGACGTTCGGCCAAAGGAACAGGATGAAACGAATGGAGGAGACGGGGAGGCAGGACGCAGAAATCGGCGTGAAATCGCAAAACAGACATTTCGTGGCGGACTTCGTGGGCGCCGAACCCAGAGATCTTCCGACGCCCATAGTGACATGCAATAACCAGGAGAACGGACAGATCAGGTTGCGCTGGCTCATGTCGACGGCGTGCGTCTATCGCGCCGACGGCGAACCGGCACCCTGCGGCGTCCGCCTTCGAAAGGAGGACGGCTCCGTCGTCACCGTCGCGCTGATGCCTTTCTCGGTGGTGAAGCTGTGTGACAAGTTTGACGTCGAGGAGGAGGAAGACGACGCGACGACGGAGGAAATGAGACGAGCGCTTTCGGCCATGCCCTTCTGCTCGGAAGACAGACGGTGCGCATTCATACCGAAGAACGACAGGAAAAGAGCTTTCACCTGCGAGTCCGACGTCCTGACCCAATTCCCGGCCGTCTGCCGCCTCCGAGGAGCCCTCGCCGAACCGACGCACGACGAACGACCGAGGACCGAGGTGGTCGCGAGCATCAAACCGACAGACGAGAGCCTCGCCAAGAAATTCGGCCAGTGCCTATTCGGCCGAT
>NW_022737555.1:27028-28867 GCF_011630105.1 Anneissia japonica
GTTGGTGTCGTCTACCTGACAATTCCAGACGGTGATTGTCTGGCTTCCAGTTCTTCGACCTTTCAAGTCTAGACGGCCGGATACCAAACATTGTTATATCTTCTGTCACAAAAAACAAGTTTAAAAAATTTTAAAAAACACACACAAGACCAATATTTTCACATTTTGTTTTAGCCTTCTCTTTATTCAAACTAGAAAATCACTAATTATTTTGTAATTTAAAAAAACGCTGACAAGAGAGATTTTTCCGTATCTTCTTCTACTTTCACCTTCTTCTTTTTATTATTATTATAGGGGCAATACTTGACAGTGTGTGCGTTGTCCCCGCCGTCCTTGCAGGTCGGGCACGTGTACTTCCTCAGGATCGGACATACCACCTTCCCGTCAACACCCTTGAGGACGTGGCTCACGTACACGCTCTCCATCTCGCCGTTGTTCTTGCAAAACACGCACCAGCTAGGCTGTTGACGCGCCTTCTTGTTCCTGCCGGACGGCTGTTTCCCGACCGCATCTGACGCCATATCATTGCATACCTGAACAAAGAAACAAAACTGAATAAATAACCCCCTGGAAAAACTACCTACTCGCCTTTCCCCCACCCCCATCTTCCTCTCTAGAAAATTAAATATCTAAATGTTACTTTGAGGTCGATCCAACCGTCGAACAGAACTGGGCGGATTTCGCAATCCACGCCGTTCCTCCGGAAATCGAACCTCACCGGATCCGAGACGGGTTCCCAATCCGCGGGTTTCCAAGGCTCGAGCATCGACATGACCAGCGCGTTCAATCCCAAGTAATCCTTCATGGGCAAAAAATCACGATCTTCCAAATTCATCGTGAACGCCTCAGCAGTTTCCTCCACGAATGGCTCCTCCGGTATGTGTGTCGGACGAGCTTGTTGGGGTGCTATCGCAAACATAGTCTACCGACCTTTCGAAGCCAGGCACGCGCAGTCTGGTTTCGCTAAGGTTCGAAGGTCGGAATCGGTGTCAACTTACAGCCCAGATTTTACAATTTTTTTTAAAGTACAGAATTGTCGAAAATTTTTTAAGTCCAGAAAAGTCGAAAATTTGTCTAAGTCCAGAATTGTCGAAAAATTGTTAAAGTCCAGAATTGTCGAAATTTTTTTAAGTCCAGAAAAGTCGAAAATTTTTCTAAGTCCAGAATTGTCGAAATGTTTCTAAGTCCAGAAAAGTCGAAAATTTTTCTAAGTCCAGAATTTTCGAAAATTTTTCTAAGTCCAGAATTGTCGAAAATTTGTCTAAGTCCAGAAATCTCTAGCTTTAAAAAAAAATATGTTTGCTGTTATCGGTTAAGCGATCGGAGACCGACGAACGGAGTCCGATCGCCGTAGCAGGGTCACCACGAGCAGGTTAAAAGCATCGACCCCACCCAACACACCCAACCGCTGCCTTCGGATGGACCGAGAAGGACGACTTCCTCGCACGGATGCGAACGCCGGTTCGAAAGTCCCGACGACGAAACTTGTGCACTGAATCGTCGTCTGAACTTTCGGATCGGCGTTCGCACCCGACCGAAAAGGCCGAACCTACCCGTGCGGATGAAGAACGAGACCTGCACACTGAATCGTTCGTCGTACGGGCTTTTCGGTAGTCCATTCTGCAAGGAAGCAGCGGCATACCCCCGTTCTCGCGCAAAAGAGCGAGGGGACCCTGTCCGAGTAATTGCCCAAGCTCTCACGCAAAAGAGCGAGGGGACCCTGTCCGAGTAATATGCCCAAGCTCTCACGCAAAAGAGCGAGGGGACCCTGTCCGATATTTGCCCAAGCTCTCACGCAAAAAGAGCGAGGGGACCCTGTCCGATATATGCCCAAGCTCT
>NW_022737555.1:29979-35764 GCF_011630105.1 Anneissia japonica
GAGGGAATTAGAGACCCTCGGACCCCAAATGACCCAACTCCGGCTCTTCCCAAAGACGTGAGCGTCCCGTCCAACGCAAAAGGCTGAACGGAACACGCTCGGAAGTAGGACCCGACCTGGAAATTTCCATTGACCCATTCGACCGTTATCTGCTCACAAGGATAGCGGAATTCTCCACCACCTACGGCCTAGCGGATCGCAGGGGGGACGAATTAAACCTAACCCGAATACCCGGGACACTCCAAGGAAATTGACCCTACCTGGAAGGATCCTGTGACCCACTCGACCGTTATCTGCTCACAAGGATAGCGGAGTTGTCCACCACCTACGACCAAGCAGATCCCAGGGGACGGGGGTTAGACCCAACGGGGAAGAAAAAGGACCTAGGTGTCAGAATCCACTCGCTATATGCCCAAGCTCTCACGCAAAAGAGCGAGGGGACCCTGTCCGATATATGCCTAAGCTCTTACGCAAAAGAGCGAGGGGACCCTGTCCAATATTTGCCCAAGCTCTTACGCAAAAAGAGCGAGGGGACCCTGTCCGAGTAATTGCCCAAAAATTCTCGCGTAAAACTGCGAGCGGGATCCAGAATGATGGGACGATGGAGACCCGACCGAATCCGCACCCACCCTTTCGTTGCCTAATCGTGATGGGCCAAGATTTCGTCTCTCCAGGAGAGATTAATCTACTTGTTGCGGATTCAAAGGTTCGTCGCAACCTCAGTGAACTACTTGCTGTAAGCTTTCCTTGACAAAAAATACTCGCCGTCAGCTTTCCTTGACACTAGGAGCGGGAAGAAAAAGGACCGTTTGAGACACTCCCGACCCCGTGCCCAAGCTCTCACGCAAAAGAGCGAGGGGACCCTGTCCGAGTAATATGCCCAAGCTCTTACGCAAAAGAGCGAGGGGACCCTGTCCGATATTTGCCCAAGCTCTCACGCAAAAGAGCGAGGGGACCCTGTCCGAGTGATTGCCCAAGTACTCGCGTAAAACTGCGAGCGGGATCCAGAATGATGGGACGATAGAGACCCAACCGAATCCGCACCCACCCTTTCGTTGCCTAATCGTGATGGGCCAAAATTTCGTCTCTCCAGAGCCCACCCTTTCGTTGCCTAGTCGTGATGGTTCAGGAGAAATTAATCTACTTGTTGCGGATTCAAAGGTTCGTCGCTCCCCAGCGAACTACTTGCCGTAAGCTTTCCTTGACAAAAAATACTCGCCGTCAGCTTTCCTTGACACTGTAGGAGCGGAAAGGAAAAGACCCCACCAGAAAACCGTCCGAGACCCTCCCGACCCCGTGCCTAAGCTCTCACGCAAAAGAGCGAGGGGACCCTGTCCGAGTAATTGCCCAAGCTCTCACGCAAAAGAGCGAGGGGACCCTGTCCGATATTTGCCCAAGCTCTCACGCAAAAGAGCGAGGGGACCCTGTCCGAGTAATTGCCCAAGCTCTTACGCAAAAAGAGCAAGGGGACCCTGTCCGAGTAATTGCCCAAGCTCTTACGCAAAGAGCGAGGGGACCCTGTCCGATATTTGCCCAAGCTCTCACGCAAAAGAGCGAGGGGACCCTGTCCGATATTTGCCCAAGCTCTCACTCAAAAGAGCGAGGGGACCCTGTCCGATATTTGCCCAAGCTCTCACGCAAGAGAGCGAGGGGACCCTGTCCGAACAGTCTTCCGTCAGTCTGACGATTCTCGTCCAACCTGTGAAGATATAATAAAGACAACATAAATTTTGTTCTGTGGAACAGAGCCGTTATCCGTGAGTCCGGCGATCTTAGTCGTACCTGTGAAGACAACATAAAATTTTGGTTTGAACACGTAAAAAAAATAAAAGACAAAACACAATTTTTCTTTTCTGTCCTAGAGGGTTCCTGTTACCAAAAACCTTTCAATATATACTTTTCGCGTCGTAGATTTTTTATTGCGTCGTATAATTTCTTCGCGTCGTAGATTTGTTATCGCGTTGTAGATTTCCTTTGCGTTGTAAATCTGTTACCGCGTCGAAGATTTTCTTCTCATCGTGTTTCATTTTTTTTAACTTTTCGCGTCGTCGTCTATGTTTTCGCGAATACTTAATTACCTACACCTCGAATTAGGGAACCCTCGCCGCACAATACTTACAGTCTACACTTACCTTAAACCCTAACTTTTGCTAGTTACGCTTATACTAAACTTAAAAACTACTCTTACCTTAACTACCATTCCTTACGTTCGTGCACGGAGGAATGGTCGAAGTCCAGTCGGTCAGCAAACGACTGACAGCTTCCACTATGACTGCTCGTCGAGGCCTCTAGGATCCGCACGTTCTCTCCCAACAGCAACTCCGACCGTCCTCCGTGAAACTTGCGTAAGGAATGAACGATTTTCTAACACCGACTCCCATTTATAGATTTCGGTGCATCGTACCACACTAACTCGGGACTTTGATTGGTCAAACAAATCACGCCATCCAAACTCTCGATGCCGATTGGCCAACATCTTGGCTCCAAAATCGGTAGACCGGAACGCTGGCATCCGGCGCCCACCGTTGCAAGCCGGCGTCGGTCGAGGTCGGTTGGCGGGTCGCAGACGCGAGTGTGTACTCGACATCCGTCCGTGTACTCCATCTTATACACATCTAGATGTGTATAAGAGACAGCTTGAGATAGGTCGGCAGGACGCGGACGCGAGTGTGTACTTGACGTCGGTCGGCGAGTAGGGGACACAATTTTTTTCCAGTTTCAGAAAATTTTTCCAAAGTTGAAATTAGAGACTCGTCTTGTCTGCCTTAACGGCGTACACGACGGCGGTAGTCGAGTCGAGGACACGTCGGTGTACTCGGCAATTCGTCCGTGTACTCCACGTCCGTCTATCCACGTCCGTCTACTCGACGTCTGCGTACTCGAGATCGGTCGGCATGTCGCGGACGCGAGTGTGTACTCGACATTAGTCCGTGTACTCGACGTCCGTCTACTCGACGTCCGCGTACTCGAGATCGGTCGGCAGGTCGCGGACGCGAGTGTGTAATCGACATTAGTCCATGTACTCGACGTCCGCGTACTCCAGATCGGTCGGCAGGTCGCGGACGCGAGTGTGTACTCGACATTAGTCCGTGTACTCGACGTCCGTCTACTCGACGTCCGCGCACAGAAAAGTCGAAATTTTCGAAAATTTTTTCTAAGTCCAGCTTTTTGAAAATTTGTCTAAGTCCAGTAAAGTCGAAATTTTTTCTAAGTCCAGCTTTTCGAAAATTTTTTCTAAGTCCAGAAATCTCGAAAAATTTTCGAAGTCCAGAAAAGACGACATTTTTTCTAAGTCCAGCTTTTCGAAAAATTTTTCTAAGTCCAGAAGTCTCGAAAATTTGTCAAAGTCCAGTAAAGTCGAAATTTTTTTTAAGTCCAGCTTTTCGAAAATTTTTCTAAGTCCAGCTTTTCGAAAATTTTTCTAAGTCCAGAAAAGTCGACATTTTTTCTAAGTCCAGATTTTCGAAAATTTTTCTAAGTCCAGAAAAGTCGACATTTTTTTCTAAGTCCGGATCTTCGAAAACCGTTCGGGTCGCATTGCCAACGAGAACATGTGTCGTACGTCGTTCTGTCGTTCGTTCGCAGTCTCGGTCGATCGATTTCTTTGTCGTCGTAGTCGGTCTCCGTCCGTGGTCGTTGTCGACGTGTACACCTGACTGAAGGTCTGTACCACGGCTCATTTTTTTGGATGCAAGTAGGCACCCCTAATATATATTTATGTCATCATATCAAAATAAAATAGAAAAGAGAAAAAAAAACACAATAAAAACTGAAGACAACAATTTAAATCTTTTTTCTTTTTTTATTTTTAATGGAAAGCGGAACCGGCGCCGACGATAGTTGCGGCAACCGGGAACCGTTTGCAAAAGGGAGTCACAGGAGACATAAAAAATAAGCAAAAAGAAAACAAAATATTTAGTTTCCTTCGTCTTTTAATTATTTAACATATTATGTTGTCTTATTTATTTGCTAACTAAACTTTTACACTTCTCTAATACAAAAGAATTGTCCGTTTTGGTCGATGCGACGTACGTCCAAACGACCGTTATC
Source organism: Anneissia japonica (assembly GCF_011630105.1). Taxonomy (NCBI): domain Eukaryota; kingdom Metazoa; phylum Echinodermata; class Crinoidea; order Comatulida; family Comatulidae; genus Anneissia; species Anneissia japonica. Next base: position 34,030 of record NW_022737555.1, read on the forward strand.
CATTCTTTTCATGTTGGGCTCGAACCTGGCCAATACCAAAACGTGCACCGGATCGATAAGACAATTTTCTCCTCTGAAATTTATCTAACGATCGTTAATCAACTTGTAATTGAAAAACGAAGAGCCGTTCAGTTGTTTGCGGGAAAGATCAAACACGACGATCCCAGTTTCATTGCGATGCTTGCGAAAGACTCGTGCGAAAAGCCGGTAACTTGAACTGCTATGTATACGGCCGTTCATGACTGCTCGTACGTACTGTGCGAAGAAAGTCTTCCCGGCTCCGCCATATTCATCTACAACCCAGTATATTTTTTGGTCGTGCACAGGCCCGGCCAACACCTCTTTCAAGCTCTCCTGCCACGGCCTCAACGCACACCGTTCGTGTCCGTTTCTCTGAATCTCCAATTCTCGGCGGTTTCCAACAGTCCTCATCAAGTTCGAAATGGTTTCGGGGAGACAATCGAAAGCCTGAACGCTTTCGCTTTTTTTCGTACCTTCGTTGTTCTCAAGATCTCTCGTGATATTTTTCACGGTGAAACCGTCGAAAGAAAAGATGTGGGAATGTTGTCTAATTCGCTTCTCCTTTCGTTTAAGCAGCCTCTTCTGCCTCTTTTTCTGGATACGTTTTATTTTTTATCTTCGCTTGCCTTCCTTCGTTTCACCTCTTTGTTACTCGTTGAGTCCTCAAATTTAGCAGAATAGATTTTATCTGCTGGAGCCTCGAATTCCATCATGTCCTTCGATTGTTCCTATGACACGAAATCTAGATGGAGAAATGAAGTGAGAAACTGAAATCGTTTTTTTTTTATAGTGGGAAAATGAATTATTTCCTGCTTGTCTGTCGCGATTATTCCAACTCGTGACCGTCGATGCCGATTCTTCGCAGACGCCACCTGTTGGCGGACATGGCGCGAAGGTCGGGCGGAAAGTTGGCGAACACAACGACGTGCGGTACTGCGAACAGCTTCATCTTGCTGTGGTACTTGGGACTGAAGAGGCGTCCGTTCTTGAAAACATCGATCAGTTCGTAATTTACGCGTTTCTTCTGGGAGCAGTGGAGGTCGAAGACGACGATGCGCTGTCCGTGGTACGCGTACGCGGCGTCGGCCATCTTCTTGCAGCCGTCAAACACGATCGCGTCCGACGACCGCGCTAGGTAGGACGCCATGAAGCTCTTCCCGACGTTCCCTCTCGGTTCGTGATACCAGAAGACTGCGCGCGAGCGCGGGTCAGGCTGCTTCGCCAGCTCGTCCGTCAGTCCTTGTTGCCAAGGTCTCAGTACCACGTCGCAAAATCTGTCTGGCCGTTCTTCGGAGTCCACTTCGCCGTATGTTATCGATGGAACTGACATGACTAATTAATTTTGTTAAATATTTTTACAAATCTCTGACGTATATATATATATATATTTCATTCACCTATTCTTTGCTCTCAAATTATTGGTAGAGAATAAAATATTTTGTAATTGCTGTGGCAAGACGTAAGAGAAAGAAAATATGAAAACACGCCTTTTTCAATCTAACACAAATGAATAGAAACAGACAAATTGTTACTTTTTCAATCAAGTTTTATTTGCAATATTCAGTAACGTTTCAATTCCATATTCATTCTTTTTTTTCTAAATTTCTAAACACCGTAACTGTCGCAGACGCAGGGAAAAATCTAGGTTCCTTTTCTCGGCACTGGTTTGAAGCCTCGTTCCCGATACTGGGCGATCACCTCGTCTTCCCTCTGG
>NW_022737555.1:36157-36671 GCF_011630105.1 Anneissia japonica
CTCTGAGCGTACGTTTTCTGAGGAACCTCAACCTCGTCTCGTAAAAATCGAGATTGATGTCAACGACGTACTCGGTGCCGTTCTTCATTCCTTCTTCTCTCACGTATCGAACGTCCGCCCGCGGGTCATCTCTGCCGTTCCAGTACGCGTGCCTGGGATGAGCACGAAGGAGAAAGAGAAACTTTATCGCTTTTACGTAAGTTTCGTCCAATCTGACACGCAGAAAATGTGCGTCGACGTAGTCGGTTTTTCCGAGATCAACCATATGCACAATCATCTTGTCCGAGATCGATCGGTACTTGTCGTCGTGCAATGCCATATACGTTTCCGTCCCGACGCTGCACAGTAGGAGCTGCCGCTTACGGCTGCAGTCGTCAAATCGTCTGAACGACGTCTTGGCGCCGCCGCTCTGCATCTCAATGAGAATGTTTTCGCAACGTTTGCGGGGTATTCCCGTCTGCCGCTCCAGCGTGGACAAGAGCGAGTCCTCAGTCCTGCTGTCGATGGTCAGGTA
>NW_022737555.1:36686-40026 GCF_011630105.1 Anneissia japonica
TTCTCCCCTTCCAAGAATTCCGTGCGATTGGGATCCACGAGCTGGTCCACGACGGTCTTCAAAATTGTCTGTTCGTCCTGCGGAAACGGATGAATCAGCGAGAACGCGAACAGCAGATCCGCCGGGTCTGGCTCCGCTTCGGCGACCACCTGGTCGTGCAGGAACTGCCGGTTGTGACGATACTGTTCGTCGATCCATCTCTTGTGAGCGGCTATCAAGCGGGATGCGTAGCAGCACGGATTCTCGTCTGGCAACTGGGGATTCTCGTCGTAGATCGACTGGGGCGGGCATCCGTACACGGTCACGACGCCGAATATCAGACTGAGCAGATGCGTGAGTTCGAACGCGCGATCCCTGAGTCTCGAAAAGGTCCTCAATCCGAACTTCAAATTCAACTGCTCCTAAACAGAACCTAGCCTGTCCAAGGTCAGCATGAGCATTCTATCGCAGTACCACGGGTCCTTTTCGAAACGTCGCGGATACATCTTCAACTCGAGCAAGCGGGACGTCTCCATCACCAGGTGTCTGAGCGTGCCGTACTGCGTTCTGATCTGGTAGAAATCCAAATTCGATTCCAAATTGCCAACCCGCTTCGACGCGACGACTTCCTGGATCGGAGGAACTTGAAAAGTAGTGAATCTCGTGTCTATGGAATAACACACCTCCTTTTCGTTCATTGCCAGGAAGGTTGCGCTGTCGCACACGTTGACGCTTACCCTCAGCATGTGGCGGGTAGCTCCGGTGTTGGGATCGACAACCTTCTCCGTGCGTTCGGACCGAGTGCACCCAGAATCCAGCTCCTCCTTCATTATGGCCGCCTCTTGGCTGCTCTCGACGGCCAGCGGATTCTTATCGCCCTTGGAGCTAGATGGGGGAACAAATTCGTTGGTGAACCTGACCTTCTTAGTGTTCCTGTACTTGCTCTCGTTCTCGACGAGCACAGCCTTCGCCGTCATGTACGTCACGTCGTCCGAATAGGCGGTGCCTATGATGGCCTTGGCGGCCGTCATCACCGAAGTCTTGCCCGAGCTTGGCGGACCGACCAAAATGCCGTGAAGGCTCATCGTCGTGTGCGGTCGGAGCTGATTTATGCCAGAGAGCAGGATAAAACAGAGTTCGCCCATAGCGTTGGAGACGTCGGCAACGCCCTCGGTGAGTTTTAGCATCTGCATAAGGTACCGATAGCCGACGTGAAGACCGTCGTCCTCGTGGGCGTGCACGTACTTCAGAAAACAGCCGTTTCCGTTTCCGCTTCCGTTCAGGCTATAACTGCCGGCCGTCTTCCCTCGCCAGTCGTCGCGATATGACTGTTGTATCGCGTCGACCATCTGCGAGTTGTTGTTCTCGTGCTTTTGTTTGTACAACTTGAAGAACGACCTATTACGTTTGTGATCTACGTAGTTCTCCGGCGTTCTCCCCATTTTCTTGAAAGACCTCTCTAGCAGTCCGATTATTGGATTTTTCTCCGATTCTTTGGAGAAACCGACGTTTTTTACTTTGTTTCGTTTCGTCACGTACAGTTGGCTTATTTCGGCAGCCTCGCCTTCGCTTGATTGCAAGCAGGACGGAAAGGATCGTCGCAGAAAGTAATCGGGCTCGAACATGTACGACTCCATGTTCCAGGCCACCATGTGTCGGAAGGATATGCGGCGGCCTTCCTGATCCCTGATTATGGCCGTCGGGTCGATCAGCTCCAAAGACTTGGCCGTCTCCGTCGAAAGTGCCTCTCGATCGGCTTCCAACAGTTCCTCGAGATCCATTATGCGTTCGTCTCCTATCATGTCGTCGTCGTCGTCGTCGTCGCACAGCTCTCGTGTGAGTTCTTCTCTGTAATCTTTTCTCCTCCTCGATCCGAACAAGGTCCTCGGCGACAACAGGTCGACGCGAACGTCCCACGCTTGATCGTCGTCCTTCTCCCGGACTGTCGGACGAAGCTTGCCTTTGGGCATCCCGGGAATTTCGTAGCGAAAGTACATTTCTAAGCTGCGATCGAAGTTTTCCAGTTTCTTCAGAGACGGCACAGGCTGTCTCTTATACACATCTAGATGTGTATAAGAGACAGCGGCACAGGACTGCAAAGTGATTTCCTCCTTTTAAACTTTTTCGCTATTCCCAGACCTAATTTCGGTAAGAAGGTTCTGAAAGCGTATTTAAAAGAACCAGTCCCGTCGTCTCGTTTCTTCATCTTTCTACCCCTCCTTCTCGCTGTCGGATGGTCGTCTTCGCCGTCGTTGTCCCCACCTTCATCGTCGTCGTCCTCTTCTTCCAGCGGGGAATCCATCAGCTCATCGTACCTCATGTTCGGCGGTAGCGTCGTCTCCCAATCGGCGTATCCGTAGTTCACGACGAGGATGTCTCGGACCGTGAGCTCCAACCACCTCTTGAGATGCGTGGGAAAGACGAGCCAGAAAACGCGACCGCAATCTACGTCTCCTCTCGCATCCTCGTGAACTATCACGCTCGGCTCGAGAAGTGAGCACACGCATGCGTACGGTTCCTCCTTGTTGTGGAGCTGCGACGCCAGTCGGAAAAACACCTGCAACATCACGTACGTGTACGTCTTGCAGTCCATGAGAGAATCGGTGGGTATCTCGTCGGACGTGGCTTCGATGCACAAGACGGTCATCGGCTCGGTGAACAGAAAATCTTCGTCGATTCGACTGCCGGGCAACAACTCGCACGGCAGTAGATCATCCTTGTTCTGAGGTAGACTGCTATCGAATTTTACGGACAGCTTCCCTTGAAAACTTATTTTCACTAAGTGAGAAGATTTTAAAGAAACGGCTGGATATTTATAGCGTTCGCACGCCTACTCTTGCCTGTTGGCGGATTGGCCATACGGGCGGTACACATGTGATTAAACAGTAGGACGCCTATAAAAAGAAAGTACATACAACCGCCAGTGGGCGAATGGGAATTCTCTTATTCTATTTATATTTTTTGGTAAACTAGCATTCCTTCACATTCGCTCAACGATCGTCCTTCTCGCTTTCAAAATAATGTGCTTCCATCTTTTCTTTCTAACTTCTTATTGAAATGAAGAAATTTGAAATGGCACAGCTGCTTATAACTCGAATTTTTTTTTTCATGACGTCATGGGTACCCGGCCAATCATAATAATCGTTTGTAGTTGCAAGTCGATCCAACCCACATGACGTCATGGGTACCTGCAGTAATGAAACATATGAGATACGAAGACGTCACCGAACTGCATGTATAAAGCAAGACATCGGCGAGACGAGCAATTCAAAAAGTGTTTCATTTCATTGTTTCACCTGTCTCTTATACACATCTAGATGTGTATAAGAGACAGCTCGTGGACGATCACTCTCTGCTCGAT
>NW_022737555.1:41826-42327 GCF_011630105.1 Anneissia japonica
GTCGTCTCCTCTCGACCGCCGACCACCCTCGATTCGTCGTCGGCGACCGTCTCTGATAATTCGGATTCGACGGGAACGTAGTGCCGACACGTCACCTTCGCATTGGGGTTATTCTTCTTCACCAACTTAAAGATCTCCCGTTCCCAAGATTCGTCCCTTCCGATTATCAGGTAATTGCTCGAAAGCGGATCCATCTCTTCTCCCTGTCTGCTATCGTCAAAATAAAAAAAACACCTTTACTTTCGAAGATACATACACGCCCAACGAGGCATTTGTCTTTACTCAGACACCATGTCTTCCAACGCGGAGGTCGGATCGGTTGCGGAAGCGAAAAGCCTGCATTGGTGTTTCACGTTAGACGACGCTAAATTCCGGGAAGTGGAGTTTTTGGAAACGCTGATCACGGACGAGGTGGCCAGAGAAATTTTCCGCGTGCAGTACGTGAGAACGTCCTGGAAGATAGGGGAAGGCGGCACTCGTCAACATCGAGGATGGATATCG
>NW_022737555.1:42370-47298 GCF_011630105.1 Anneissia japonica
GGAGGGCGCACTTCGACATAACGAGAGGTTCCCTGTGGAAAACGGACTACCACTACGTAAAAGACGGCGACCCGACGATGGCGGGTGGACGCTTACCTCTTCGAAGAAGCAACCGGAAGAAAAAGAACTGTGAATGAGACGAAATAAAAGAATTTAAAAAAAATTAAATTTGTGTCAATTTTCTCTTATTTTATTTTAGTCAAAAATACATCACAAACACTACAACCTTGTCGGCTGAAAAGTCCCTTCCGAACCGCACAGTCTTCGATCCGCACGACGGTGTAGGGACCTCGGTCGTGTACACGACGGTGTACGCGACGACGGTAACCAAGAAGGGTGTACGCGACGACGGTCTCAGAGTCGTGAGCGCGTCTCGAACACCTCTTTGTACTCGATGTTCGTTGGAGATCGCGGAAACGTCCGCGTACTCGACCTCGGTCGGCGGGTCGCGGTCACGAGCGTGCAGTCAACGAACGTCCGTGACAGTGTACTCGACGTCCGTCGGAGATTCGCGGACGCGACAGTGTACTCGACGACCTTCGGAGATCCACGGACGCGTCCGTGTACTCGACGTCCGTCGGAGATTCGCGGACTCGTCCGTGTAATAGACGACCGTCGGCTGTTCGCGGAGTCGTAGGTTTACTCGACGTACGTCGTCGGGACGCGGACACAATTTCTTTCCGATTTCCAAAAAAAATTTTTCGAAGTCTAATTAGAGACGTGTACTCGACATCAGTCGAGGTTTGCGGACACTCGACGTCCTTCGTCGAGACGCGGACACATTTTTTCCGATTTTCAAGCTTTCTGATTTTTTTTTTTAAATCCAGATTTTGACAAATTGTCTAAGTTCAGAAATTTCGGAGTACGCGACGACGGTAACCAAGAAGGGTGTACGCGACGACGGTCTCAGAGTCGTGAGCGCGTCTCGAACACCTCTTTGTACTCGATGTTCGTTGGAGATCGCGGAAACGTCCGCGTACTCGACGTCGGTCGGCGGGTCGCGGTCACGAGCGTGCAGTCAACGAACGTCTGTGTACTCCATGTCGGTCTATTCAACGTGCCTTGGAGAGTCGCGAACACCTCCGTGTACTCGACGTTCGTTGGAGATCGCGTACTCGCCGTCCGTCGGAGATTCGATGACTCGTCCGCGTACTCGGCGTTCTTTTAATATTCGCGAACGTGACAGTGTACTCGACGTCCGTCGGAGATTCGCGGACGCGACAGTGTACTCGACGACCTTCGGAGATCCGCGGACGCGTCCGTGTACTCGACGTCCGTCGGAGATTCGCGGACTCGTCCGTGTAATCGACGACCGTCGGCTGTTCGCGGAGTCGTAGGTGTACTCGACGTACGTCGTCGGGACGCGGACACAATTTCTTTCCGATTTCCAAAAAAAATTTTTCGAAGTCTAATTAGAGACGTGTACTCGACATCAGTCGAGGTTTGCGGACACTCGACGTCCTTCGTCGAGACGCGGACACATTTTTTCCGATTTTCAAGCTTTCTGATTTTTTTTCTAAATCCAGATTTTGACAAATTGTCTAAGTTCAGAAATTTCGGTAATTTTTCTAAGTCCAGAAATGTCGAAATTTTTCTAGTCTAGCTTTCAGAAATATTTTTCTAAGTCCAGCTTTCCAGAGAGGCCGAACCTGTGAACCGGACGGAGGAAACGGTCACGAGTGTACACCTCGTCCGTCTACTCGACGTCCTTCCGCGTACTCGAGGTCGGTCAGCTTGTCGCGGAAGCGAGTGCGTACTCGACATTCGTCCGTCTACTCCACTTCCGTCTACTCGACGTTCGTCCGTCTATTCCACGTCCGTCTACTCGACATCCGTCCGTGTACTCCACGTCCGCCTACTAGACGTCCGCGTACTCGAGGTCGGTCGGCGAGTCGCGGACGCCAGTGTACTCAACATCCGTCCGCTGTTACAGTACTCGAGGTCTGTCGACGAGTCGCGGACGCGAGTGTGTACTCGACATCTGTCCGTGTACTCGAGGTCTGTCGGCGAGTCGCGGACGCGAGTGTGTACTCGACATCCGTCCGTGTACTCGAGGTCTGTCGGCGAGTCGCGGACGCGAGTGTGTACTCGACATCCGTCCGTGTACTCCACGTCCGCATACTCGACGTCCGTCTACTCGACGTCCGTGTACTCTACGTCCGCGTACACGAGGACGATCGGCGGGTCGCGGACGCGAGTGTGTACTCGAAATCCGTCCGTGTACTCCACGTCCGCGTACTCGACGTCCGTTGTCGGGTCACGGACACAAATTATTTCTAGTTTCAGAATTTTTTTTTTTGAAATTTGAAATAGTCCATGTACTCGACGTTCGTCTACTCGACGTCCGCGTACTCGACGTCCTCGTACACGAGGTCGGTCGGCGGGTCGCGGACACAAATTATTTCCAGTTTCAAAAAATTGTTTTCAAATTTGAAATAGCCCATGTACTCGACACGTCCGCGTACACGAGGTCGGTCGGAAGGTCGCCGACGCGAGTGTGTACTCGAAATCCGTCCGTCTACTCCACGTCCGTCTTCTCGACGTCCGTCCGTGTACTCCACGTCCGCGTATTCAAGATCCGTCGTCGGGTCGCGGACTAAAATTATTTCAAGTTTAAGAAAATGTTTCCAAATTTGAAATAGAAAAATGAAATTTGAAACGACGTACGCGACGACGGTAGTCGAGTCGAGGACACATCGGTGTACTCGACATCCGTCCGCGTACTCCACGTCCGCGTACTCCACGTCCGTCTGTGTACTCAACGACCGTCTACTCGACGGCCGCGTCCTCGAGGTCGGTCGGCGGATCGAAGACGCGAGTGTGTATTTGATTTCCGTCCGTCTACTCTACGTCCGTCTACTTCACGTCCGTCTACTCCACGTCCGCGTACTCTAGGTCGGTCGGTGAGTCGCAGACTCGATTGTGTACTCGACATCCGTCCGTCTACTCCACGTTCGCGTACTCTAGGTCGGTCGGCGAGTTGCGGACTCGATTGTGTACTCGACATCCGTCCGTGTACTCCACGTCCGTCTACTGGACGTCCGCGTACTCGAGGTTGGTCGGCGGGACGCGGACGCGAGTTTGTACTCGACATTCGTCCGTGTACTCGACGTCCTTTCGTGTACTCCACTTCCGTCTACTCCACGTCCGTCCGTGTACTCCACGTCCGTCTACTCGACGTCCGCGTACTCCACGTTCGTCGTCGGCCGCGAACACAAATTATTTCCAGTTTCAAAAAAAAAAATTGTTCAGAAAAAGTTGAAATAGAGACGCGTCCGTGTACTCGACGTCTGTCTGAGAATCGAGGACGCGTCCGCGTATTCGTCGTCGGTAGGAGATCCGCTGAGTCGTCCGTGTACTTGAAGTCCGTCTGAGAATCGCGGACGCGTCCGTGTACCCGACGTCCGTTTGAAAATCGCGGACGCGTCCGCGTACTCGACGTCCGTATGAGATTCGCGGACCCATCCGCGTACTCGACGTCGGTAGGAGATCGGAGGAGGCGTCCGTGTATTCGAAGTCCGTCTGAGAATCACGGACGCGTTTGTGTACTCGAAGTCCGTCTGAGAATCGCGGACGCGCCCACCTACTCGACGTCGGTAAGAGATCCGAGGAGGCGTCCGTGTACTCGACGTCCGTCTGAGGATCGCGGACGCGTCCAAGACTTCTTCAATTCGCACCTTCGATGTGTTGGCGACGTCCTTCTGCAAGTCAGGTACACGACAGTGTAATTTCCGAAAAGTTGTATAAGTCCAGAAAAGTCGAAATTTTTTCTAAGTCCAGACTATTCAAATTTTTTCTAAGTCCAGAAAAGTTGAAATTTTTCTAAGTCCAGACTCTTCAAATTTTTTCTAAGTCCAGAAAAGTCGAAATTTTTTCTAATTCCAGACTCTTCAAATTTTTTCGAAGTCCAGAAAAGTCGAATCTCCACCGGCCTCGTACACATACTAACAATAGAAAAATACAAGAGATTTCGTGATTTTTTTTTTTTTTGGAATATATTTTATTTTACTAATTTTGCACAAAGTCTTTCTCGCGACAAAAAACGTACTCCGGAACGTCCAGCATCTCGGCGAGAAGGCGCCTACCGCACGCGAACGTCATGCAAGACAGCAGCGACATCATCGTCTCCAGATCTTGAATTCCTCTCTTGACCCAGGGTTTCAACGGTATGCCGGTCTCCTTCGTTCACTGCGCGAGTACCACGGTCGTCAGGAATTCCTGCCAGGATTTCGAACACGCGTCCACTACTTGGTGTAGAGTCTTGGCCGATATCGCGGTCGAGGAAGTCGCCGAATGCGTGTTTGCGACGTCGGCGGGGACTGAACCGAGCAGGACGTTCCTGACGAGTACGTCGAGTGCGTGGGTCGCCTGTTCGACTCCGGAGTAAGACTTCGCGTTAAACTCGCACGCCAGCATGCTCCTCCGTCTTCCACGTCCTCCGTGGTGACATCGGGAAGACCGTGCATTCCTCCGTGCCTCCGAGCTGCCAAGCTGCTCCTCAAATTCTCCTTCTCCCTCCGGCACCGCGCAAGGTCGGTGAGCAGCTTCTGTTGCTTGTCCACGGCGGCGGCCTTTCGCGCATCGCTAAGTAGGAAAGCCGCTCGCGGAACTCCGATCGTTCTCGCGTGGACGAGATTTTCGACAGCCGCACCCGTCACGCGATCTTCGTCTTCTTCGTAGTCGACGTCCGGATTCTTTCGCTCGTCCCTGGGACCGGTCACGATGAAGTTCACGGCAGAGTTTCTGACTGCTGCCAGGTTGTAGTCGGTAAGCGCCCTGACGTTCTCGTGACAAACGGCCAGGTAGGACACGGCGCTTCGAAGACGACCGTCGACGCTCGGACTATGTACGATCGTGACGGCGAGCGCTTCCTCGGTCATGACGGACCTGACGTGGAGGACGCCTTCCCGATTTCTGAACACCAGACA
>NW_022737555.1:47473-52586 GCF_011630105.1 Anneissia japonica
GACGACGAGGTCTGCGTGCACGTCCAACAAGGAATCCATACGGTCGACTGTGGCGACCACGTGCTTCAGAGCTAAAATCTGCGAAAGAGACAAGAAAACGGTGTTAATAAAAACGGAGCAACTTCTCCGGTTTCTAACTAATTCGCGTTAAAACATGTTGAGGAGAGCTTTCCATCCTGTGAAGTGCGACCTGCATTTCTTGCGAGAACGCAAAGACCTCTTCGTCCGATGGAAGAGGGAGACCGACACCAAGGCAATAACGGCCGAGATAAACGCATCGGGTTTGTCGCACGGCGAGCTCGTTACGAGAACCTGCGGTAGAGAAAACGTTATGGACGCGAACGCAACCGTGGAGGACATGGCGGAATTCAGAGCGAGCAGATCGGTTCTGATTCACACCCTGACCGCCGTCGGGTCCGCCACCTCGCGGGAGATCGGTCGGCTCGAGGAGATCGCCAACCTGGAAAAGACGTGCTCATGTCGTTCGAGCTTGCCAACCTCGTGTACGTGCCCGGCGTGGAAACCGAGTACAGGAATTCGGAACCGGAGGAAAGACACTGGATAATAGATAGCGCGAAGAACCTCGCGAACCAGCTGCTTACCAGCAGCTACGATCAGCCGCTGTGGAACTCGATCGGAGGTTCGCCGATGGCCGTAGGCGTGTCCGTCCTTCAGACGCGGGTGTCGAACGCCGACGCCGGCGAACGGGGCACCGCGATCTGCCGAGGTCCGCGAAACCACGCGACGTACGCGCTGAGAAGGATAACGGAGAAGAGAAGCAGGGCTTGCAAGATACCGCCAGTGAGACTCACCGGTCTGAGATTGCCGTCGGACGTCATCGCCCCCGCGACCAGACCTATGCCGGACACGTCCGACGGCGTAGGATCCACGGCGATCAGCAGACCGGATGCGAATCCGGATCTCCTGCCGGACCTCCGTTCTTCGTCGAACAGCCGGGAGAGCAACCTTCCGGAGAAAAGACGTTCGGCGAGCGACGAAGGCGAGCAGACGGGAATGCCCATGCATTCCAGCTCGTAGCTTCCGCTCGCTATGAGATTCATCATCTGCTGCACCACGTTCCCCTCGCTACCGTCTATGTGTTCCGGCACCAGGTGCCTCCGGTGGTGACACACCTTGCGGACGCCTCTCTCGAAGCAGGCGTCGCACAGGTACGATTGCGTGATGTACTTTACGAGAGGTCGTCCCTCGTGTTTGATCGTCACCAGTTCCTGGGACCAGTGCTCGCTGGAGGTCATTGGGCCATCAGCGGACACCCGGACTTCGTCGGTTTCTCCGAAAGGGGCGCGTCTGTCACAGACAGGGACACTTGCGTCGTCAAAGATCTGCGGCTCAAGACCAGGGTTTTGCTGGACTCGACCTTCTCCGAGAATCCCTACGATCACACGCAGTGGCTCATACCCACAGTCTTCGATCGCGGGCTGTCCACGTTCAGCATCACGACGAAGATCGCTCCGGCCGAGGTGCTGGATCGCTGCACGGCCGCCTCGGACGTGCCAGCTCTGATAACCAGGACTAGCTCGAGGCAGTACAGCGGATCGATGTGGGGCGGCGCGATAGACATAGCTGCCGAGGCGATACAGCGTAGTTCGGATCATGCGCTGAGGGAGATATTCGCGCTGAAGAAAAAGCAGCTGCGCACCTCTATGGAGATGACGCAGAAGCACGTCGTGTACGGACACATGGTGGCAGCGCCCACGATCAAGTTTGTCGACATGTTCAACACTCCGAACGATCACGTGAGCAAAGCTGACATGTTCCATCAGGTGTGGAAACGCGAAAAGGACGAGTTCCTCTCGTTCAACCTTCGGCGCACCGGCACCATGGCCACGTTCGTCGACCTCGACAACTCGCTTCAGTACGGCAGCACGTCGACGGCGTGCGCTCCGCACGACACCATTCTCGTTCATCCTGCGTTGGCCGATCAGCTACCGCTCAGGGACGCCGTCGGAGGCCACACCCGCCAGGTATACTACGCTTGCTCCACCAAGGACAAGAAGGAACTGGACGAATCCGACACTCGCACGCTGGCGGGTGCCGAACTTGAAGCGTCGTCGCCACCCAAGGTAATGCTCGTGAACGGCTCCGAAAGGTACGTGATGGTCATGCCAGAAACCACCGTCAACGACGGTAACAGGAGGAACCTGTCCGAACTTCAAGAGCTACAACGTGATCGGCTGCAATCCGCTGCAACGCGGACAATCCAGAGGGCCGAGCTTCGACCGAGTGACGAGCGTTCCCTGGAACGAGATCCGCGTGACAGATCTGGACGTGCTGACGGACGGGACGATCCGCATGTCGGACGTGATGGAACGCAGCGGGTACTTCAAACCGGAGACGTACGACACCTCTCGGTACAGACGCATGTTCTCGGACACCCCCGCCCTTCACCGCATCATGGACCGCATGGAGTAGGCGGAATTCGACGCCGACTGCATCTCCAGGCAGAATCTCGGTCGCAGATCCTGTCTCTTCAGACCCAGTCGCAAGGTGTTCTACAATCCGAGGAAGAAGAAGTTCTTTCCGGCGATCGCCTACGGACACATTCCGCGGAGAACCGGACGGTGTGAACAGGGAGCTCGAGATAAGGGAGATCGTCTTCGATCGCATCGTGCTCCGGCTTCTGTCTCCTAGAATATTCGCGGTGACGGGCGAAAATCGCGGATGGCGGCATACTGTTCGCGAGGAGCCCGTTACATTCTGCCAGTCCCTTTCCGACCACACGAACGCGAAATGCAATCTGGTTCGCAACGAAGACAAAGTGCTCACGTTCTTGTCGACGACGTCCCCGAGCGCCGACGTCCTTGGAAGGACGGTCGAAGACGTGACGAAGTACTTTCCGTACTACTCGTTCGCCGGTCCCAGAGGCGAACCGGAACCGTTCGTGAACAGAAATTACTCGTACAGAGCGGATAGGGTTTCCTCGTTGCCGGTATCGAAAGGCGTCGGAGTCTTCACGCTGCTGTTCCTCTGTCTCTTATACACATCTAGATGTGTATAAGAGACAGTGAGAGAGGGAGTGTACGTCAACACGGCGTTCCTCCTGTTCCGGACCGTGGAGCAGCGGACGTGCAGCGTCGTGATGGCCAAGTCGGGAGCCAACAACCGCTATCTCTTCCTGGGCAACGGAAAGTTGATCGAGACGAACGCGTCGTCCTACAAGACGAGCTGCCGCATCGAGATCACCTACGTGGACACCAGCCCGATGGACAACACGAGGGCGCAGCACTACGTCGCCGGGTTGGGATACGTCAGAGGCATGGGATGCACTATCATTAATCCCTCGCAGCAGCACCAGCGACAGGGACACGGGGATTTCGTGGCCGTGCCTCTGCCGGCGTGCTTCGATCCCGAGGCGCAGGAGTTGATGATCGTGAACGGCAGGGCGTCCGTCGCCGACGGCAACTCCAACCAGTACTTGGATCAGCTGGACGAGATAACCGAGAAGTTCACGACGAATCCGTACGCGACGATCGGAGCTTCGGAGGCGCACGTCACGCTCGCGCTAAAGCACCCTCTCTGGATGACGGACAACGCGGGCGGAGCCGGCGGCGTGCACAGAACGTACCTCCTTAGCAGACAGCCGGTAGAGCAGTACAAGTCGGACCTGGACCAATTCTACCAGCCGGTGTTCAGCCACAATCTTAAAGAGGAATCTAACGTCGGCATGCAGGGTAAACAGTACCACGACAGCAGCCAGTCCGAACCTTGCGCATTCAAGAGCGTCAACAAAGGATTCTTCGGGGAACACGAACACAGCTCGTCGGCGTTCCGCAACCTCCTTGACGTGTCCTCGTGCAGAACCGATCAGGGAATGCTTCTCGTCGATCCGGCGACCTGTCTTCCGACGGGACGAGGGACCGACGATCAGTACATCAGGACCGGATTGAGGAAAAGATATCCTCCTTACTGATAATTTAAAACAAAAAGTGAAGGGGCCAAAGTGTTGTGAAGAAAAAAAAAATCAAAGAATTTTGGAAAATAAAGTCAGAAAAAAACAAACAATCNNNGTGTCTTACTTTTTGTAACCCTTGATGAACCAGAAATCCTCCTCCTTGCAGTCGTCCACCCATTCGGCGTACACGTTGTCGCCCAAACACTTGACGATTACCAAGGCGGCAGGGCGGGCTGACAGTAAGAAAGTGTTTGCCAAAAACAGCGCTCCCAGCTGAGCCTGGATTTTGGTTTTATCCAGCAGACAGGGTCGAAATGCGGTTCCAATTTTGCGAGGAGCGGATTCGCGCTCCTGCATGATCTGCGGCATGGTAATGGACGTGAATTTGAATTCCACGACAACCGGCCGACACGTCGAACGTTCCTTCGTGATGAGATCGACGACCGCGACGCTGGCGTCGGGACCATCCTCCTTCGCGTTCGTCAAGGGGTGTTGGGCGGACACGAAAGTCAGGTCCAAATTTTCGAGCATCCGATTCACATCGGGATCTTTCATCGCAGACACTGCGACGTCCATCGCCCGACCGACCTTGAGAGCTTTCTCGCTGGAAAGAGCCGCCGAACCCACTATTCTCGCTCTTCTGATTTTCCACGCTTTGTTGTAGTACAGAAACACATCTATCTGCTTCTTGACGGCCGTCAAGTTCTTGTCGTAAGCTTTGTAACTACGACCTACACCCCCCGTCATGGGAACCAGCCGATGTCGGAACATGATTTTATTTTTGTCTTCGTTTCTTTTTCTAACATAACATGAAAAAAAATATTTACGATAATACGCCAACACTTAACCCCCACATCGGGTGTGCACCGATCGCAGCTAAGTGTATTTGTGTATTTCCGGACGCGATGTCTGCATCGGAGAATTAAAAAACATATAAGAAAGATGACATTCGGCACCAACGACGGCAACCTCCGATCCTTCGGAAAAGCGTTCGCCGACATACCCAAGCAGATGGACGATGCTCTGCACGACGTGTACTCCCTGAAAGGCGTGCGAGCGTGGCACGATCACTTCGCCCTGCACCTGCAGAAACTCTTCTATCTGATGGGGGCGCTCATCTCAGCGGTGTTCGTCGTGAACGAGAGCGACAGGGTTGGCAGGCACCCCGGAAAGATAGACTTCGAATTCGTCACCCGTCCG
>NW_022737555.1:52844-55627 GCF_011630105.1 Anneissia japonica
CGTGCTATCCGAAGCTCAGCGACAAACACCTGAAGGTGTACGTGGTTTCGAACGAACAGAGACCCGAAATTCCTGTGCTCGAGGCGAAGGCCGAAGGTCGGGAGCCGATGTCCCTTCGCAAACTCCGAACGACGGTGCTCGACCGGGTGCTGGCCAAGGACTGCATCACCGTCTCCCAGATGGTCGATATGGCGGACAACCGACCGATCGGAGCCGGTTTGGCGGCCACCCTGTTCGAGCTGAAATCGGATCCCGCAAAATAAACGCTGTACTCGCTGAGATCCATCCTCAAGATGAACGCGGCCGGTCTGAAAGGCAGGTTGTCGGACGCGGGGCACGACCCGAACTCGTTCGACCGGTTCTCCTCCAAATCCTCTTTTTACGCCATGGAATCGGTGGCGATCGCCTCCACGCCGGTGGCTAGGAAGCACTGGCGGCTGCTAAACGACGGTCTGGTCAAACAAGGCAGATCGTTCGAGTTGGATCGACCGATGAAGCAAATCGCGGTTCTCATGCTCGCCAGGATGGCCGCGGTCAACAGGTTCCACTTCTTCGCGAACCCGCCCAGATCGGTGATCGCGATTCCCGGCAACCTCGTGGCGACGGCGGACTCCGTTCTCGAGTACGAAGGCAAAGGAAACATGCGGTTCGACGTCCTGACCAAGACGGTTCTGAAACGCGTCGGCATGAGAGAGGCCGGCGCAGGCCTGCTGAGATTTTTTCGCGAGTTCGACTGGACGCAGAGATGCGCCCGTCTGGTGGCGGTCGGCGATGAAGTGCTCGAGAAGGAGATCAGCTCGGACGACCAGCCGCCCGAGCGCAGGACTGCGATCGTTTCCGGTCAGGAAGATTCGAAGTTGATGGTCATGTTTCGTCTGCGCTGCAAAATTCGGAGGTGCAGGCAACGTTTCAAGAACGATTACCATCGCAACAAACACATGGAAGTCGACCACTCCCTTACTATGGAGGACGTGAAGATCTCGACGGACATGGACTCGGAAGAGAGGAGCAAGCAGTACGAGATCGTCGACGAGCACGCGTGGCTCGCGATGTATCCCTTCCTGGAAGATCGGCAGAAAGGAGAGGTGCACAGGGATTTCGTGAAGCGGTCCACCAAATTCTGCGAGATGCACACCGAGAACCTGTTCAGGATTAAGATGATAGAGAACGAGCTGGAACTTTGGCGGAAGACAAACCTCGCGGATAAAGCGTGCGCGGATCAGAAGAGGTGGCGACGCGAGATGCTTGAAGAAGGAAGGGCGATGATCGTCGACGAGGAACGGTTCAGCAACATCGTGGCTCTGTCAACCGCCGTGACCAGAAGGAGGATCGACGAGAACAGGAACGACGCCAACTACCTGACGAACATGAGGAAGAGCGTCGACGAGAACCCGATGGTCAGACTTGCCAGGATGAACGAGTCCGACTACGACCTGGCTGTGCGCAGCAACGCCGACAAGGACGTCAGCGCCGTTCCGAGCAAGTCGCTGGCGTACGACGCGGAGACGCTTCAGAGCAACGCGAGNNNGAGGAGAGCCGCGGCGCTTTCGTTCCGCCTGCTCAGCCGCCAGCTCGATCCGGACGGCGAGGAAGCCGTGCGAAACGCCAGGAAGCGCGTCGCTGCAATGTACGACGGCTTCGACGATCGTCTCGTCTTGAAGTTCGGGGAACGCGACGATGACGACGAGGAAGGTGAGGGCAAGGACGGTAAAGCGGCGTGCGGAAGTTCGTCGACGGTCGCTTACAGCGTGCCCGTCAGGTGCTTGACGCGACGCCGAAACGGCGGTCGCGACGACGACGATGACGACGACGATCGACGTCCCTCCTCTTCGTCTCTGGTGCTGATGAACCCGACCGACATCCGGGTTCACAGGTTGGACGCGTTCGAAGGCATCAAGGAGATCGTCGACGACGTGATGGATACGGAAGCGACGTTCGATCGCACGGCCGTCGGACACGCGATGAACAACTTGGTCAACTTCACGAAATCTAATTTCAAGCTGTCGAAGGCAGGACAGGAAGCCGCGTTCAGATACTGCTTCGGACAGGTGGACAAGGTGTGCAGACTGCCGGAAGAAGACGAACGAAGGAGAGCGGTTGTCTCGATATTCGCCGACGTGTTCAAATTCTTCAACTCCAACAGAACCGGTTGCCTCAATCGGCTTTTCGGAAAGAGGAAGTACGAACTCACTGATCCTTCCATGGAGGTGGTGGAAGTCGACGAGAAGGACGCGTACGCGGTTCCCACGAACGAATCCCCCCTGCTGGATATACCCTCCGAAGGATTGCGGATAACCATGGAGTACGACGAGACCGGAGGTGCCGAGTACGCGGAGGAAGTGGTCAGGTTTCAAAGGGGAACGTGCACGATCTGCATGTACGAATTCGGATGCCGTTCGCTGGAAGCGATTCCCTGCGCCGCCATCAGCAGCACCATGGCGATGGGCAAAAGCGCTCCGACAGCTCGCGAACTCGTCGAAGCAGCCGTCGATCGAGACGAGGCGCCGGACTGGAACGGCGTTCACCTCTTCCACACCTCGTGTCTTCGAGAGTTGATAAGGAGCAGGGCCAAGGACACGAGAGCGAACGGCATCGAGTGTCCGACCTGCCGGGTCACGTTCTACGACGCCGACGCGCTCAACGTCGTGCGCATGAAGCTCGTCCAATCCAGATTGGACGGAGACATCGACGAATACGACGACGACGTGTTCAACGTGAAACCGTGAAGCTGAACGTGAACACGTCCGAGCCGTTTCTGTACGGTTGGCGGTTGATGGTGCTGG
>NW_022737555.1:56251-57081 GCF_011630105.1 Anneissia japonica
AAACGGTATAAATCTGCACGGGTGACAAGAAACCAAATCATTCGTCGAGATGGACCCAGAAGAAAGACATTACAGCTGGTGCGGTCATCTGTACAGATCGGACATTCGAAACCAGGCCAGAGGAGGAGATTATTTTATGAAAAATCTCGAAATCGACACGAATAGATTGCTCGACGAAATCCGCTCCAGAGAAGCCGAGATCGAACGTTTGGCGTCGGCGATTTTCGAAGAGTTGGAGTTGAACGAAGATTTGGAAGAAATTCTTGAGAACGTGCAAGACGAGTACCACGAACTGAACGGGATCGTAGAGGATAGATATGTCGTATTGGACGAGCTGATTAATTTTAATTAATTTTTTTAAATTTTTAGAGTACAATATTATTTTATGAATGGAAAAATAAAATAACGATGTACTTTAATTCGGCATTTCTGTGTATTTATTTCACATCTCTATAAGTGTTACATAACGATCGTCGGTCTTACGATCAAAATGTCGAATGAAACGACAATCTTGCACGTTCCCGTCGAGATCATGTGCGACATCTTTCGACTTGCGGCCGGCGACTCGGTCGCACTGTTGGAATTGGCAAACGTGCACCCGCACTTCGAGGACGCGTTGCGCAGCCGACCCGCGACGGCAGCGAATGCTTTCCAAGATCTGGAACGCTGCAGGTCGAAGATCTCGAAGGAGACCCTCCTTCGACTATTGACGCACGACGTCGACGACGTCGAACGCATGCCTCACGGTCTTCGTCTGCACGTTTCGGACGAGGACGACGAAAAGCCGACGTTCCCGACCGAACTGCCGACGAAGGCGTTCTCCATGCTGT
>NW_022737555.1:57091-57964 GCF_011630105.1 Anneissia japonica
TTCTCCATGCTGTCTTGGTTGACGATTGCGAACGCCCGTCTCGAACCCGCCTTCCTCGTACGCGTCCTCGACCACGCGGATCGCCTCGGGTACCTCGAGCTGGAAGAGTGCTCGGGAACGCCGGTCGACGTAAGCTATCGACCGGCGAGGAGGAAAGTCGGTCTGACTTTGAGGTGCGTGGACATGAACTTATCGTTGACGAGGTTGGTCGCGGCCTTCGGCCTGGACGGAAGCGACGACGCGGTCGGTCTCCGTTACGCGGTGTTCGTCGACTGCGTCGTGTCCCGGAAGAGAAGTTTCGACATGACGTCGCTCGACGGATGGTTGAGGATCTATGAGGGCGTGGACGAGG
Organism: Anneissia japonica; assembly: GCF_011630105.1. Taxonomy (NCBI): domain Eukaryota; kingdom Metazoa; phylum Echinodermata; class Crinoidea; order Comatulida; family Comatulidae; genus Anneissia; species Anneissia japonica. Next base: position 57,444 of record NW_022737555.1, read on the forward strand.
AGAACGACCTCGCGAGACACCTCAACCTGTCGACGGTCAGCGACAGGTGGGAGGTCGTGGAACCGTTCGACTACTCCGGAATCGAGGAGTCGGACTTTCTCTCGGCCGACCACGTTTTTCTAGACGAAGAACCCGAGTTCTTTGAAAGTAATCGACTGAGCAAGAGCGCGTTGACGCGACTTATTCGGACCGAGGCACCCGGAGTCGACGTGAGAGCGATGCGATTCGCGGTCGAAAGAAGGGACGGTCCCCTGGATTCGGATATCGCGAACGCCGTAGCCTCAAATCGTTGGAACGTCCTGCGGACTTTGGAGATACACGACACCGAGGTCACCGACGCCTTCCTGAACGTGCTGCTGAACAACTGCGACACGTTGGCGACTCTGAAACTTGACGGGTGCGTGGGACCGACATTCGCCGAAGTGCGCGTGACTATGAAAAACACGCGCTGGCACCAGTAGTAGTGTATACCACTTGAGGTGGTTTATGGTTGTTTATTGGGTATGAAACTGTTTATTTAA
>NW_022737556.1:0-2072 GCF_011630105.1 Anneissia japonica
TCGTATCATTTAATATTCAAATATGGAATATTCACAATACCCTTAGTTACTTATCGTAGCATACAAATATATTATTTAAATTGCTTAATTTGCATTACATAAGTATTTAAATTGTTTTATACATAAAAACTATTGACAGAACAAATCATTATTTAGACCCATAAAGCACAAAAATCCTCTTGCTTTGGGGATTTCGCCGACCCCACCGGGGCTTCGACTGTGGACTTCACGCCCAGAAATCCCCACCCCTTTGGAAGAACCTGGCTACGAGCCTGTAATGACGCATTCGTATTTCGTTATCGTTTTCGTAAGGTTGCAAAATCTCCCTATTCATTTTATTGAAAACTGAAATTATTGATTTGTGTTTCATTGAACTATTGATCCTCTAAGTAAATCAATTTATCATAGGCCTAAATTTTGTTAACAATTTTTGCCAGATTTTACTAGAGACGACCGTATCTTCGTTCGTTCATTCATAGCTCATCAGTATGTAAATCAGATGTGCAATGTAGTAAATAAGGCCTAGGGCCTACATTCCCCACTCCAGTTCAAACTCGCCTTTGGCAAAAACTGTCTCCAATAGTTTACCATGCTTTGCTCTGCTGATAATGTATTACAATTAAGCATTACCATAAAATGGTTTACAGTTTTTACACCTCCATTCACGGATCCACAGTTTACCCTGACTATCGATGGGGTCCCAGGGACTAATCCAGAACTTCCTTCTAACCATCACACAAAGGTGACCCGATACGGGTGGGGTGAAAGAGCGTAATTTGTGGTTGTACTGTTGACTGGAAGACAAATCTTAGACGGGCTGGGGCCCGGTGTCCTCTCCCGGAGAATTAACATTTTCTGAATTCAAGGAAATGTACTTTATTGCATTGTGAAACGCCTATTTATAAATCAATATCCTCAAAAATCTATGGTTTTTCCTACTTTATGGAAAACTGATAATGATAATTATGACAACGACGATGATGATAATGATGAGGAGCAGGATGATGATCATGAATTTAGCTTTATATTATAGCAAACAATTCGGTCGAATCTACGGGGCCCTTAAACCTTACACATAACGCTTCAACAATTTTTTTATATATTGAAATATATCTAATTATTTTATCAGTGTTTTTCCCCTTTTATTTGAAAATAGTGGTGCCGTCACAAACTAAAATAACAAAAAGGTCAATTTATTAAATTTAAAAGTACAAGATTTATAAATGAAAGAAAAACAACCTTGAACAAAAGACACAGCAGACACCAACTTACAGAGGTTAAATTAACATTGACGTTATATATCGAACAATTAAAAGTTCTCCAAAGTTTTTCAAAGCTGGTAAAGCGAACGATAAAGTAAACATTATTTTTTCAGGTTTGATTTATTACATACATGCACTATACACTTGATTGACCACTTATGGAGTATGACCATGAAGGCAGAGCCATGCTATGAAAAAAAATAATCGGTTGAAGTCAACAGATAGGGCCGCCCTAACCAATTAAAGGAGATAAAAGATTACTGTAATATATTTAACGATTTTTCTTAAGTCTACGTGAAAAAAAGTACAGACACGCACACTACCGTATATTATACATATAATGAATGTTTATAAGTGCTGGGAAGAATATTTTCATGTGTTGAAAAATTGACTTTTCAGTTCACGGAGGCAGAGTTGAGTTGAATGGAAAAGTCAATCTTACAACTCATGAAACTGTTCTTCCCATTGCACGAACACAAAACATCCATTACCGTACTTAATGTTTAATGCAGACTAGTTTTTCCTACTGACTCCCCTGCTGCTGAAGTATTCGCTGATAATTATGGATATGATGATGATGACGATGATGTTGAGGTATCGGGGTTTTGAATCTCTCACCGTGCATTAATTTATAAAAATCTAATGAAATGTGAAATTTAAAAAAATATATGCAAATTCGATTATCAAATGCAAAGGTAAACGGATGTAGAACAATATTCAATCTTTAATAAGTTATTATCACACTAAGTAGCATTAGTTTTGTGTAAATAAATGTTTACATACATCTTCAGTTAGTATTTGTTTTAAAGA
>NW_022737557.1:0-517 GCF_011630105.1 Anneissia japonica
ATATGCGGCCCTAGCTAGGCACCCTACCTAGGCCTTGTTTGTACAAGCATGTACCTAGTACTAGGAGGGAGCCTGGGCTAAGCCTTAGGGGCAGCCTACCTGATATTTCAGCCAAGGACTGTTGTTGAAGAATTGCAAAAGCATCAGCGGTTGTGCTCTCAGTCTCACTGCTATAAAAGTTATCAAGGCTAGACGTTTCCGGCTGTCTACGCCTAGGCCTAGAAGGAGGTAATGAGGATTCACCGAGAGTGCCTTCTATGGGATCCACCATTGGGCGTCCACCCAAGTTTTTGTGAACCCTCCAATAAAATTTCCAGGTCGGTGTCCACTCTCCAGATTTTGTGGCCTCCTCTTCTCTACACTCTTTATACATCGATCTAAGGTTTTTTAATTTGTTACAAACGTGCTGAACCATCGTGTCATATCCCAGACCGTTTAAACGTTTAGCTATGAGCTCAAAAACTCGATTTTTTTTTCTCCTTTTTTTGTCTTCGGCAAGATCTAAAAATTCTGGTTC
>NW_022737558.1:0-1080 GCF_011630105.1 Anneissia japonica
AGTCTTTGTTTGCAATTTGGTACTGATGCTCACTAGGCTTTCTCTGCCATCTCGATAGATACACCCCCTTCATCAAGAGGAATTTTTTCCCTAAAAGAAAGGTTGAGTAGAAATATAATTATTAAAACTAGTGAATTCAATAGTGTTTAAAAAATACATGTAAACTCTTAGTATTTATTTATTTATTTAGGTATAAGAACAATGCAAATCGGACATCAAGGGCTGAAAATGTTTGAATTACAACATCCAAAAGTCTAAAAATATAAAATTAGTAATATTAATTATAAAATATCACATAGAAAATTTAGCATAAACATATTACAATGCATCAGAATACTTATAAACAAGTTAACATACAAGACATAACGTCCAGTTTAAAATTGTACCAATAAATTGCATAATTTTTAAACCTATCAAATCATAGCCAGGGATGGTGTCAGTGGAGGTTGGGGGAGGGGGTAAGATTTGAGCAACGTCGTCAGGGACATCGCCACCCAAACGTCGGGCAAATCTTGGCGCCACACCTGATCATACCTAGTAAAAACACTTACGGTGGAGCCACTGTGTAGCTGGTACTTCCGTTGCCTTGTTCGTCAGTGTTTGCTCGAGGTCGACTAGCTGAATGCTCCCGTGGGCGGCGTTTTGATTTTGCAAAACGCGACTTTCTTTTCGACTCGAACCGAGGTCGATCCTTAAAAAGAAACCATTGAAGGACAACATGAATGTGATTCTAGGATTCAATCGCCAAGTTAGCTAATAAAATCGTAGAATGCAAAGAAAGATGACAAAGACAGATAAGATGAGGCCAAGCAACTTATCCACCACTAGACGGGATTAGAAAAAACTGTTACTTGCTTAATAAGCAACATCAAATAGTTAATGTTGCTCATTAAGCAAGTTAACAATAGTAGGGATAGGTGAATTTTTCATTCTTGTCGTTCTACAGAAGGGAACTTCAAGCAATCGGTTCAATCTAAGAGACCTAGTCACTTGATAGAGGGGAAGAAAATCTCTCAACATGTCAGACAGCAACAAACTTACAAAATACAAAACTAGTCTTTCCCTTCTTGTCACAAGGGT
>NW_022737559.1:0-1956 GCF_011630105.1 Anneissia japonica
TTTCAAAGGCTACCGGTATTCTATATTAATATAGAGTCGGTATTGCCTACTGGCTACTGCTTCCGTGAAGTTGACCATTTTGTAAATTATGGTATTAGAAAGTTGTCAACTAATATAATATAGGCGTATACAGTACTAAAATATTAGTATATACTACTTCTACGGTACTAGCTGTTATACTTTCACTAAGTCATGAATAAATCGAACGACACAAAAAGTCTGGACAGTAAACTGTCATTCGGATGTAAAAACGTAACGTACAGAGAACCCCCTCGGGAATATAACTTGGAGGTGTAAGTGGTATATAGAAGGGAGAAGGTAGAAACTAATTCAAATAATACATATGGCAGCTGGAAATCACTACATTTGGTAACTACTTTCACGTTCCGAGGATTTATTAGTGAATGCGAACATAGCCATTCAATCAATATTACTCCCTAATGACGACCACATATGGCCACATTAATGCCAACGCAAAGTTGTTAATACATAGATAAATGCATCTACTGGTATTTAAATAAGACACACACAAGACAGGAACAATTATTGGCGGATCTCAAAAGGGTCAGATCCCCTTGACACCCCCCAACCTTTTGAGCAAAAAAAAAAAAAAAAAAAAAAAAAAAATTGTAGACCCGTGATCTGAAATTTTTGTTGTTACAATGGGAAAATTAGTCGGGAAAAATTCGGGGTTCATTGAATGTTTTCAAGAAAGAGAAAGCCTAAACTTTTTAATGACTTAAAAGGCATTAAAAGACACCTAAGAAATCGGGAAAGCGCATTTCCCGAAATCTATGAATTAAAATTGTCCCGACCCCCCATTCTCTTTGTGGTTCATCCATTCATGGAGTAAAGAATACGTATGCACCTACTCATTTTTTTTTATATATACACACATAGGCCTATCTACTGTATTAAGAATGAGAAAGTTCACCTGACCGTTTTCAAGAGGGGAAAACTTTGAAATTTGTACAGTACTTAAGTCATTAAAAGACAAAAGAGTCAGAATTTTCTCGACCCCTCTTTCTTTTTGGGATTTTTTACAAACATTCTGACCACCTCCTAAATTTGAATCCAGATCCGCCCATTCACAATACAAGGTAGAAAAGACCATCACGGAAAGCATTGGCTTTAAAAGGCAAAAGGTGCCTTGTAGATGAAAAATGTATAATTATTTCTTTCGACTTAATTTTGCTAATTGTTCCTAGTTAACAGCAAGTACTATCAGTCATTTTAATTTTTATCTGCCACTTTTTGGAACTCCATCTCCGTTTTTCAAGAAATTAAAAACACACCGTTTTCAACATCTCAACATACACATCGCTTTTACTGTTACTCTGGTTTCATCATCATCATCATCATCTTATTCGTCGACGGACCGTTGCGCCTACTACCAACTTGAGTCAGGTCTTTCGTGTCGTGTGTTTGGAGTCATGTTCAGTTTATAAATACATAATTATTATTATTATTATTATTACAGTATTTAAAGTAAGGATGAATGAAATAAATTTATATCACAATGGAGTTAATATCAGTGCGTTATAGAGCTACTTTGTAACAGAAAATACGAGCCTAATATTGAAAATAAACTATTATATTAAATCTAGACGTACAGTATGCCTATAGGTCTACTATAAAATATAAAATTATAAGCAACATTTAATGAGGCATGGGACATTTTAATTACTGTAACAGCACAATCGTAATATGAAGAGTGACCCCGCGTGTTAAGTTGACCCCAGCTACAAAACCTCGTACATAATTAAACACACAGTATACAGTAACAGAAAAAAAAATGATTGCGGAAGCATACATTTTATAATGGAAATTAGAAAAATCGCAAAAGGTCATGAAATTGTACTCACAAGGCCAAAGAACGATTATAACGGTACACAATGCATTTCAATCGATGCAAAAAGATCGCCTTATAATTTAATTTCAAATAGGCTTATTCAG
>NW_022737560.1:0-1040 GCF_011630105.1 Anneissia japonica
TTATTACAGAATATTAAAGAATTAAAATCATTCTTCACGCGTCCTACGAAATTCACGGACTAGTACTGTCTAATAATTTCGTAGGACGCGTGAAGAATGACCGTATTCTCTGTATCTACTGGATCCGAGCCGCATAGCTTGTGTTCCACTAGTTGCATTCACACCTGGGCTGTGTATATATATTGCCTTGGTTGGACCATAGAGAAAAAACTATTTTCTCTATGGTTGGACTCTGGAATCATCGGTGGTCGTTTGAGAAGTCTGGGTTCGTTTGCGGTCTGTGCCCTAGTTGCACTGATGAGGCCTGGAGGCCGAAACGGATCCGTCTGCAGATACTGGGATATCTTCCAGTGGATGCTTAGTTTATTTTGTCATTCTGATCGGATTTTCTCTACTGTTCCGTTTTAATTTTATATTGTTTTATGTAACCGTTTGCCTATTTAAATTTATATTAATATTAAAAATTCTCTATTGAGATCCAGCGCTCCATGAAGATATATTTAGGCCGTAAGAAACCTAATAGAACAGGACCGATCTCTCGGAACGATTGAAACCAGAATTTCCACACGTATTTCGTTTCGTGAGCAAGTGTAATTGTATCTTAATATAACCTTAACACAGAGAATGATGTCATGAAAAGCCCCTGACGAATTTAAAGTTTACAGTTGATTTCACTGTTTGTCTATTTACATACTTTATTATTTTGTGAAAAGAATTGTTTAAATTTGACTATAATAGAGGAGCTGAAACTTAAACCTTGCATTACATTGCAGAATTTTGAAACGTAATGGCGTTTGGGTAAGTTGCTCAGTAGTAGGGTTTTAGGTGTTTATAAGTGGTCAGTGGTCTATACACACGTAACTTAAATTTATTATTATTATAACAAACAAAGATATACTTATATACATGGACTACCATCAAGCACTCAGGTGATAATATTTGTGATACGTTCCATAGTTCCTTTTTGGATATATATAGGGCCTATATTTGGTAACTTGAGGATAGGTCGACATAGTTACCAACTTCAGAATTTTGAATTG
>NW_022737561.1:0-539 GCF_011630105.1 Anneissia japonica
TAAAGGCAAATGGGAAAAACCCATAAAACAGCAAACGGCCACATAATGCAAAGCAATTTAAAATTAAACGGAACAGTAGAGAAAATCCGATCAGAATGACAAAATAAACTACAAGTTATGCGGCTCGGTTCCAGTAGATACAGAGAATATTTTGTCATTCTTAACGCGTCCTACGAAATTCTTACGAGACAGCACTAGTCCGTGAATTTGTGAACAAGATCTCCGATCTTTAGATCTCCGATCTTGTTCACAAATTCGTTAAGAATGGAATACAAGCATAGCTTGTATTCCACTATTTGCATTCACACCTGGGCTGTGTATATATATTGCCTTGGTTTGGCTCTATAATCATTAGTGGTCGTTGGACTAGTCTGGGCCCTACCTAAGCTGGTCGAACGTTTCGTTTGGGTCTATACCCTAGCTGCACTGATGAGGCCTTGAAGGCCGAAATGGAACCGTCTGCAGATATTGGGATTCCTTCCAGTAGATGCTTAGTTTATTTTGTCATTCTGATCGGATTTTCTCTACTGTTCCGTTTA
>NW_022737562.1:0-1067 GCF_011630105.1 Anneissia japonica
CACGATTGTTAAACCACGTTTAACACCACGGTTAAACGATGTTTAACGCGTTTATTGAAAAATCATTCGAGCATCACATAGGAGGCGGAGCAAACACATGTCTGTGCATACCGAGCTTGTTAAACACTCAAGCGGTTTAGAAAATCAAACGCTTCTCAGAGAACAATAGAAAACGCGTCAGACGCATTTCTGTCGTTTTGAATATTTTGGACATCACGCCTAAACTGAATAATCAATGGTATGTTTGGCTGTAAAATAAAACTGATTTTGTCCCTCAGAGCAACCATCAAATCGCATTATACAGAGCAGTGAGTAAGACTAAAAGCTTAAATATTATCAGTTCTGTTTTGGGAATAGATATATGTTCATCATATGGTAGTATTACTTCTCATTTATTCATTTATTCAGATATAAAATGCCTTGGGAAAAAGCAACAATCAATATGATATATACGAAATATAGCCTAAAAATAATTACATGAATTAAACACAGATTTAAATCCACATAAAATATAATGTAACAAAAAACAGAAACTGTTTGTTTATTGGATATATATATATATATATATATATATATATATATATATACTGTATAAATAATCAAAGGTACATATACAGTGTTTAATAAGGACATGATGGAACATCATAGGCTACCCTGTAGCTTTTGAACAAATAAAGTCCTATAAAAGTCATTGTGTATTAAAATGGCTCCGACAGGATTCGAACCTGCAACCTCTCACTGACAAGGCGAGCGTCATAACCACTAGATCATGAAGGCTTCATGGTTGAACAGGTCCAAATAACTGTCGGGAACATTGTATTACACAATGCTACGCCTCAAGAGGGCGTTCGACCAGATAAATCTGGCAATACAGCTAGAAATACTGTCGTATATTATATATGATATTGAAGGAGTTAGCCGTTAACACTGTTGAATAAATATAATATAATATAAATCATCAAAGGTACATATAATACAGTGTTTAATAAGGACATGATGGAACATGATAGGTTACCCTGTAGCTTTTGAACGAATAAAGTCCTTATGTCCTTATTAAACACTGTATA
>NW_022737563.1:0-7105 GCF_011630105.1 Anneissia japonica
CATGTAACACTTTAGCGCAATAAAATGTTGAGTCTTTAACCCAGTGTTACATCTTTTATCTGTCTATCTGCTGTGTTATATACTGCATTGAGCACTCTTGTCTACATGATCTGGTAAAATTAAGCCATCCACGCAAGTTACATTATATATATATAGCATTGTTTTCCAGTACTTTACTCTCTAGACGACCAAAAATAACCTTTGAGGCGTATTAGGCGACCGATTATTTCTTTTTCTTTTATTTTTCCATTTTTCAGCGACAGGACCAACTACCATACCCCCTTCTAAATCCACGCCTCATATATTTGGCAGAAAGCGAGGGTGGGTGAACGTGAAAGGGTTTTTGAAATTTTAAGTCAGGCTCCGGAGGAAAACATTTTTTGATATGTTGTAGAACTGATTTTTCTAAGACAGAAAAAAAGTTGTTTGACGAAAAACTGGGGAACGGTGAATGAGATACAGATTTTTTAATATTTAAAAACTGGGGGAAAAGGGGGCGTAACTGCCAATTTTTACACCTTATTTAACATGTAGTTTCCGCTTTGCTAGCCACAGCACAGTGAGGTCAATCACAATCACAATGATGTCCATCGCTGAAGCCTTAATTTGCATACATCACCCTATATAAGAGTTTAAGATCATGATGTACAGTACAGTATTTGGCTTTAGTTGATAGCAGAGGCTTCGAGGGTTTGTGCACGTGGAAAAATAAGGCAAAACCTCGCTATATAGGCTCTAGAGTACACAGATATATACTAGTTGTTAAAGATAGTTGTATACATTGCTAATAACATTTTTATTTATTTTAATTTTAGCATTTTTTATGAGAGTAGTCCAGTCCATCCAACCGAAGCTGATCATAAGGGACCCTCAGTACGTTCGAATGTAGGTATGAATGGCCCCGGAAAAAATGGCCCCAGAAAAAATGGCCCCGGAAAAAATGGCCCCGGAAAAAATGGCCCGGTAAAAATGGCCCCATATGACAGGTAGGTAAAAATGGCCCCAATGAAAAATTCGGTAATAGAAATGATATAGTTTTTTTTAAATCTTCAAATATTTGAATACTGTATAAGCAAGAATTGAATCAAGAAATAAAAAATGGCCCCCAATTATAAAATTCAAGAAAAAAAAAAATAAATAAATGCTGTAAAATACCCTGCAGCAAAAATTTAATTAATAAATCAACATAAAGAATATGCATATTTGAGAACTAAAATAAATTAGTTTTTGTTACAATGCTGTAACTTACAAAGCAACTTTTAAAAAATAGTAACATTGCATGCGTCAAAAAAGATGCTGTTTAATTAGTATTAGAAACTTTTTAGCAGGAATACAACAGTACAGTAAAATGTACAATAGTCAGCGAGTTTGTCAAACAAGGTATAAAAAAGGTCTCGCCTTGGGTAGCATCTTTTTAAAGAAAATCATTAATTTCATTTAAAAAAAACACAAGTTACTGATTGATTAAATAATTCGATTTTAAATAAGAAATGATTATGCACAGTAAAGGTAACATAGGACAACATTTAAAAGATCATTATATTAGTGCTACTGAAACTGTTAATTATTTCAAGGTTTTATCTAAGTGCAAATCCAAGTTTGATTGCTTAATTAAAGAAATGCTTTGGATCGAAGAGCTGAAACCTACTCTTAACAAACAAACTGATTTAGTCAAAACTGTTTATCTAGTTAATCTGCTAAGAAGGGCTAATTATTCCTTAGCTCCTTGTCAGCGAAAGGTCGCAGGTTCGAATCCCGTCGGAGGCATTTTATTGCACAATGACTTTTATACGACTTTATTCGTTGAAAAGCTACAGGGTAGCCTACGATGTTCCATCATGTCCTTATTTAAACACTGTATATGTACCTTTGATGATGTATATTATATTTATTCAACAGTGTTAACGGCTAATTCCCTTCAATACGGTATCGTTTATAATATACGACAGCATTTCTAGCCGTATTGCCAGATTTATCTGGTCGAACGACATCTTGAGGCATTGTGTAATACAATGTTCCCGACGGTTATTTGGACCTGTTCAACCATGAAGCCTTCGTGGTCTAGTGGTTATGATGCTCGCCTTGTCAGCGAGAGGTCGCAGGTTCGAATCCCGTCGGAGGCATTTTATTGCACAATGACTTTTATAGGACTTTATTCGTTGAAAAGCTACAGGGTGGCCTACGATGTTCCATCATGTCCTTATTTAAACACTGTATATGTACCTTTGATGCTTGGGTGTGTCAATTATTATAACGCTTAAGACAGTGATTTGTTTGTCTTTTGTTTTTATTTAATCCTATTGTAATTGGTTTATTATATGATATTGTTTGTTTACATGTACCTGTTCCATGCAAATCTATACCTATACCTGATGACGGGCTATGCCCGAAACATGTCGTATAATTAAATCTCACTGAGGCAGATCACAACCTGTTTGACTCTTTTTTTATACAAAAATTTATATCAGAGGTTGAAGATTACAAATATCTTGGTGTTAATATTAATCGAAATCTAAATGACCATAATCATATTGAATATATTATTAAGAAAGGTAACCGATTCTCGGCATACATTAATTCTATCAATCGAGAATCTCGATAACTTTAAGCGTGTGTATTACGGGGATATACTTTGGCGTACCATTGGCCTTCCATCAATGAATTATGGTTGTACTGTTTGGTGCAATGCAAGCAAAACAGACATATATAAATTGGAGAACATCTAACTTCAAATGGCCCGGTACATCTTAAAGGCATCACGTACCGTAATACACCAAAAGAAACACTTTATGGAGATCTTGGCTGGACCCCTATGAATGTAACCCACAATATATACAGAATGAAATTCTTCGACAGAATGATAAAGATGGACATGCATAGGTGGCCAAAATTAATGTTCTTAACAATGTTAAACAAAGACTAGCCTCCAAGATTTTCGTTTCAAATTCCTTTCAACTGTTGATAATCTATTCAGTGAATGCAATATTGACAATATGGTTAAAACACTTAGTCAAGGTGAATATTGCCTAAACAAGCTTTAAAGTTAAATAGCTAAATTAAAGTTTAATAGCTTTAAACTTATTTATTATCGATTATTTATTGATAAATGGTATGAAGGAATTCAATCCAAATCTTCACTTGTTGAATATGCAAAATTTAAAAACAACCCAGGTCTAGAGAAATTTCTTCTTGATGATACCAATTTCTTTGCTGTTAGTCTAAAATTTAAATTAAGATCAAATACATTATCATTGGATGGGCGAACTTATAAATGGGCTTCAAGTTATGTTAGTTTTGCTTTGTGTTCTCTTAACGTTCTTGAAGACAGTTTTCATTTTATTTTTGATTGTGAGGCATATGAAGATATTAGAATTGAAGAATACAATCTATTGGAAAACGCCCTAAATTGCTATGGTCTAAGCAGATCATGGGTCAAATTCTGTAATAGTGATAATAGCACAAAATTTATGTTTATCATTGGTAACACATCACTTACATACGAAGATGGCTCATATGGATTCTTCGACAAATTTTGTAAAGATTTCATTTGTAGAGCATGGAAAAGAAGATCTTCCCCTAAAAATGTTTGAAGCACTGTAGGCTATGGATTGTGTTTCACATTGCTAATAGGCCTATTATAGTTAGTGATTCTTTATATTGTGATTTTTTTTTTGTTAAAATCTTACGAAATGTAAAATTTGTAACTTTGTATTGTGTGTTAATTTTCTCTGTTTTTTAAAATTAAATTTATATATTTCATCTAATAATCTTTATTTTTTGTAGGTCTTGTTGTTAATAACTCTTTGTAAATGGTCTGAATTTATCTGACTTGCTTTTTACTTGTTAATTTGGTTTTCTTTTTGGACGCACCTTCAGAGGAAGTGTGCCACTGTTATAAAAGTGAAGATTCCAAATAAATTATTATTATTATTATTATTATTATTATTATTATTATTATTATTATTATTTATTATTATTATTATTTATTATTATTTATTATTATTATTATTATTATTATTATTATTATTATTATTATTATTATTATTATTATTATTATAATATCCAGATTATTATTATCATTATATCCAGACGCATACGGCGCCTTTCTTTTTCAACTAATGGAGGACCACTTTATCACTAGAGTGCGTGCGTCCGGCCATACGATTCTGCGCTATTGTTGTTTTCCATACTGATCCATGGGCTTAATTGTGTGTTTTATTTGGATAATAGCAACGATCTACCTCCGCCAAGGAGGTTATGTATTCGCCGTTGTCACTGTCTGGGTACAATTGTACAATTGTGTACAATTTTTTAAATTGAGAATTGACAATTAAACATGCGACGACTTGGTAACGAAAGTTTGGTAAAAATATTTCTTGAAGGTTTGCATGGCGAGTATCAGTAAACATATGACAAACTTTCGGTTTTTACACATGGTGTACCGAAAGCCTTTGGTAGCTGTTTTTAGATCCAGCCGTACGGGGCGCCCCATTGTTTGTATTCCCACCATGCATTTCGGTGGAACACTTTTTTCTGTGGAAAAATTAACTCTATCTTGTGTTTCTTGTATCTGGTGTGACGCGGTAGTTGCTAAATACAACGGGTTCAGCCGAGGGGGCGTGGCTTGTATATGGTGACGTCAAGTATAATTAAGCCGTCTACCAAAAAACATCACACTACACTGTGTGACCAATGTGAATTTAGCAAGGCGAGCAGGCTAGGGCTTAGCTTATGTTTTCTCTTGTTGTGCTGCTGCTACGAGCGGGTGAGGGACGATCGAGTCCATTTTCAGACAATTGGCCTAGTAGTATGGACGTTCATAGGTCTAGGCTCCTGGGCTAGGTCGGACCAGGAGGTCTTTTCAGTAGTCTGGTGCCTAGACCTAGATTGTGCGTCCAGCAACCCGCAGCAGTCCGTCTAGGCCTATGCCTCATTTACGTGAAGTTAGGCGCATGCAGAATCTGTTGTAAGACCCTCGCCTAGGCTACTGAAAAATCTGCACTGAATAGGCGCACAATGGGCCTACATAACATTACAATACAAAATACACGACATTGGAAAGTTAATATATTTACTTAAATTACATATATATAACATTCGGTTCCTTTCTCTTTTTCTGGATTATAGCCAGCAATATTGTTTCAAATCAGTGAACACTAAAAAAAATCTGAACTTCAGCAGTCATGTTGTAAAAGTTGTAATTTTAATTTATAAGGCCCCAAGGTCCCCGACGAAAAAAGTGAACGTCGGACGTCCCTCAATATGCGTCGAAAGTGTTCCTCTTGGCTCCCCACCAACCCCCGAAAAAGAATTGGTTTGAAAGGCTTACTTAGTCGATTTTGGTGTCTACTAATATGTAGAAAATACATTACATTTTTTCTCCCCGACGAATTGAGGTTTTCTCCACGACAGGGGGTGGAAGAGAAGCCAGATCTCCCCGACGGGGGCCCTGCCCCACCCCCACCCGCTTCCCCTGCTAAGTACAGTGTACTACAGTAGGGCCTAGGTCATTGAATTGTTTTCATTTCTTTCTGTGATTAAGGCATAATCCCTACGGCTAAAATAAGACTAACTAGGCCTAGACCTATATATTATTTACTCTGTGTAGGCCCAATGAATTGATAATATTTCAGGCATCCTAATTTTTGGAAAGAAAAACACACAGGGACAACTTATTTTTTCTTACATTGGTTGTACCATGAAGGAATTAGTTGTACGGATTGCTATGCTGTGTGATTACAAACAGGGCCCACCCTTTGTCGATGAGATTATTACAAAACATAGCGAAAGTTATCCATGACGTCAACATACGAAGCCACGCCCCCTCGGCTGAACCCGTTGTATTTAGCATCTACCGTGTGACGCCTTTGAAACACGTACGTACACGAGGGCGTTGTTCAGGTCAAGGTTCAGCTCAAAACATCTTGATTGGCTGCTCTAATATTTGAATAGCTCTTGTGTCGCGTCGACTGCGAAAATCAAATTATCTGCTGTGTGTGCGTAAACTGTCACGTAGCTAGCCTAGGCCACCTATTTTTTGTGTAACTTCTGTAAAAAAGAAGATTAGAAGATTTTGCTTGGGTATGTTCAGCTAAGCTATGATTGTATATTTTTATTATAATAATATATAGGCCTAGCCTAGGCCCTTCCTTGTGCTAAAAACGGATATTATTGCCCAGTAAAATAGTAATAGTAGTATGCTAGCCTAGCCTAACTAAGTACTAACTAGGGGCCTACTACTAACGCTAACCTACTAGGGGTAGGGCCCGAGGGCCGGGCCTAGCCTAGGCCCTAGCCCACCTAGGCCTGGCCTTAGCCTAGGCCTTTAGGCTAGGCTGTGGTGGGGCGGGGGGCCCTAGCCTAGCGCCCTAGGCCTAGTTAAGTAGGCCTCGGCCCTAGCCTAGCTAGACATCATAGCCTAAGGCTATGGCTATCCTAGGCTATGCCTAGCTCCCGCCAGGCCTAGCCTAGGCTACACAGTAGGGTAGGGCCCTGGGCCTAGGCTAGAGTAGTAGTAGTACTGGGTGACAGACGATCGGGCACACAAGACGATCGGGCCCGTTTTTCGACGATCGGGCTCACTTTTCAAAAGTGGGCCCGATCGTCCAAAAACGGGCCCGATCGTCTCGAAAACGGGCCCGATCGTCCTGGGCCCGATCGTCTCGTGGGTCCGATCGTCTTCAGGGAAAACTGGATATTGGGCCCGATCGTCTGCTGACAAAATCGAAAATTTCCAAAACCATTTTGGCTTGCCTAGGTCAATTTCGGCCGCGTCCCGTCAAATGACAAAATGTATGGAGCGCCGCGTTGTTGCTCCGCGAGTTCTTGGCATGCAGAATCGAAAATTTCCAAAACGTCTTCGTCAATTTCGGCAGTCGAATGACTATTACACCAGGGAGGAGTTAATTCACCCTCTTCCGATTATACCAAATATATATTGGTGCATTCTGTATATATATAAATACAAATATATATATATATAAATACAAATATATATATATATATATATATATAAATACAAATATATATATATAAATATAAATATATAAATATAAGTATATATATATAAATATAAATATATATATAAATATAAATATATATATAT
>NW_022737564.1:0-1138 GCF_011630105.1 Anneissia japonica
TTACTATGGTAAATCTTTTATATTCTTTTACAATACTATGAAATGGTTAAATTGTATAATGGAGGTATTTAAATATTAAATTAATTTAATTAATTACAGTTTTGATTATTATCAATTCATACTGTTTATATAATATTTTTTTTAAATTTTGTATTTAAAAAAATGTATGTTGTAAACATGTCTTAGACTTTATCCGCAATAAAAAATTAAATTTATAAATATTTAAATCATTTGTGTAAGGACCAAGAGAGAACAAGAAGGTTGCTTCCATTTTGACAGGGGGGGGGGGAGTGTTCACGAATTTCAGCGAGATCAATTTATGGGAGTAGGAATGAAGATCGCTTTACATAAAATGGAATCATCTTAAAACCCATAAAATGTTGGACAAGATTTAGAAAAAGGAAATCATGAACCAATAATCTTGCACTGCAAAGCAAAACGGCACAGTTTTTTCCAATATATCGTATTATTACCATATATTTTGTTGAATTGATTATTAAATATTTTAAAGTAATGTTGATTCTAGTGTAATCTAATTACAGTCTAGTATTATAGTAAATATAGAAATGCACGCCATTATGTTGGGATTCAATATTTCGACATTAATTTTTTCATCATCAGGATCGAAATATTGAATCCCAACATAATATGGCGTGTATTTCAGTATTTGGAGTATGTATAATACTATCTCATCTGAATTATTATAATACCTTTCGGTATTATAATAATTAGGATAATTATAGTTAGAAATGATTATGATGATGATGATGATGAAGATCTGTTGTGCGCACATCGTTGCGTTCTCTATGGAATATCGGCTTAATATTTTGATTCCTGAAAAGACATTTCAAATTAAAAATAGGAAAAAAAAACACTGTAGTAAGCAAAGTCTTGTATTCTGATGCATATATTTTAAAGCTATTCAGTGTCATTGTTATTTCTGTAAACAATAATAATAATAATAATATAGTGATGAAATTTTTGATCACAATATATCAACTTTGAGGAAGATGCTGATAAATATATGGTATGAAGAATAGCACTGTGATGGTGATGACCATAAGGATTACGATAATATTAAGTGATGGCCATGATTATGATTGATAAAATGATGATTATGGCCAAGATGATGGTGATT
>NW_022737565.1:0-3569 GCF_011630105.1 Anneissia japonica
GAATCTACTACAAATTCAGTGTCGAAGTTTGTGCATTGTAGATTAGGGACAAGATGAAATAACAGCGATAATGCTATTTAACAAACCACGAATTGAACATAGATAAATCATCATGGCGTGTAGTAGAAATATTTTAATTGTGTTTCTTAATTTGTTTGGTGTTGTAATATGTTTCGCCAGCAGGCCTGTGGCTGATTGTTCGGCAGTGAGCGAACGATTCATGGATTTATTTGGGGAATATTCATCGTCCGCTTTCGTACCAACGAGCAGTAATCCAGTGAAAGGTATTTGTTAGATTATATAACAATAACCAGTCTATCTATTTTAAATAAATACTGTTGAATATTGTTGTTTCTGTTTTAATAGACCTGTCTATGTTTTAGCTGCTATTGTTTCAATAGTTTCAATCCCTCGCTGTTCATTTCGCTTGTGTCCTTGAGCAAGGCACTTTATCTGCATTGCTTCTCTCTACCCAGGAGTATAAATGGGTACCTGGTGGGGTGGTAGTTTCTTGCTCCTGCGCTGAATACAGCAGCAACACGGCCCCGTAACCAGGGGGGGGGGGGGCTCCGCTTGGATGGCAAAAAAAAAAAAAAATTCTCGAAAGAAGATTGCTTAAACTGTTAATACTGTTCAAATAATCTTTATAGACAGCTAGTAGCAACTTTCAATACAAGTTTCAAGATGGAACTCTTATTTATGTGGTCAGCGCAATTGGTTGGTCGTTAACATCTTCAAAATGCTCCACTTTTTCCAAATTTGAACCCCCCAAAAAAATCCTAGTTACGGGCCTGCAACACTTAAGCATGAGGACCAAGCACTTCGTATCTGCAAAGAAAGGCACTATATAAATATACTGTATATGACTATGACTATTGTGAATGAGTGTCAGATAATGTTTTGGCTTATGTACCAGTACCAGTGACTTTATAACCAATATACTGTAAATGCAATGCATGTGTATGACTCTTTGGATGTGTTTATTTTCATGATTATAGGCCCTATTTGGCCACTGCACTGGTATGTGTGAGTGGTGGTTATAGGCATTCAGACATTAATTGCTGATGGTTGTGAGGAAGAGATTTTTTGTTAGGATTTGTATGTCACAACTTTCGTAACTACTCATTTTGCTCAGCCAATTTCAAATGGGTCAAGGTACTGATTCAGTGCAAACGTTTTTTTTTTTTTTTTTTTTTTTTTTGGGGAGTGGGGTTGAACTCTAATATCTCCTTATAGGTATACTCCATAAATTATCATCAACTATCATTATCATTATCATCATAAATTATCGTTATTGATATATCCATCCATGCTTTTATGTATTTCACATTCAATAACAAGAGCAAATGATGCTGATGTCTAGCAAAGCTTATCTTCATAATAGAACGGTAGTTAGTCCTCTGTGGCCGATTTAAGGGGATGGGCGATCTAAGGTGAATTTTTCATAATTATAAAAAATGAGAAAAAAAGGAAAATATTAATATAATTTAGGTCTGAGAGTGCCATTTCTGGCCATCTACTGTAGAGGTGCCATAATCATAAATTTTCCTACCTCAACTACAACCATGTTAGGGCTGAGGTGGTCTAGACTCTCCATTTGTGAAAGTGGGTACTGGGTAACTGGGACCCCCTCTATTTTGAATTCCTAGATCTGCCACTGGTCCCTAACAGTAATATTAATTAAAAGTAATTAATTGACCTTTATATATAAAAGAGCTACCAGTATTCGAAGTGTAATATTGTACCACATTTCCAATTATTATAATTAATCATTATTAATATTATATAAATATATTATTATTATTATAGTTGAAGTATTATTATCTTGACTAAACTTTTTTTTTAACAGCATCAAATTTGTCAGTTTGTATAACCTCTGAACAGTCATGCTGTACGCCAGAGATGGAAGAACGATTCCATGTGGAATCAGAAGATGATTTGCATTACCAGTTGCAGGAATTTACCTCATTCCTTAGTTTTTCCTTATATGTTAACAACCTTCAATTCAAAAGTAAGTGTTTTATATAAATTTTCATTATTTTACCAATGAAAACAACTCTACAAATAACAATGCAGTGATGTGATGGCTCCAGAAATGTTAATTTCCGACAGAGGTTCCGAACACCTACTTTAATGGTCTGTATAAGGCTACTTTAATGGTCTGTATAAGGGAATGGTGCAGAATAAAACCTTTGGTGGCGGTGGTCAAGGGAGGAATCCCCCCTACCACTGAGAGATGTTAGGGTGTATGATTGGTATAAAAACTGCTCATATTAATTTGTTTAGGCTGATTTGACGTGACAAAACAATTTTAATACTGTGCGTGTACAAAGGCAAAAACAAACAGATTGAGCGCTGCACGGCGCAATGTTTGGACGATTTCATTATCCAAAAAGGGTATATAAAAATGCACTTCATTAAACAATCAATTACGTGTGAACACTATTAAAATTCCCAATATATTCATAACACTGTAAAAATAAGATAAGTCCAACCGTATTCTTTTATTGAATTTTAACAAGTCTTTAATAAAGCAGTTACCATATTTTCATCAGTTCACAAAATGGAGCCCTGGGCCGGCTGTGAGCTTGGTCAGTTTTTCTTCTCAGAAGCCTTTAAAATAATGCAAAATTAACGGAAGAGAATTTTATCCAATGAGATTATTTTTAATATATAACCAATTGCAAGAAAACTGCCTTTCTGTTGCCGCTTCAACCTAAGCCAATGGATTGGTATAGGCAAAGTTATGTCGTCGTAAATAAATGACTCCTCGCAAGCCGCTCAAATCCCACTGAAAACACGCTAATATCGCTTATATTTTTGTAATTCAACCCAAAAATGGCGGAGCTAAATATTTGAAAACAAATATTTTAAAAATTGTTTACAATAGCTATATTTATTATCCAACCTCTAGTTTTTGAGTTACCATTTCTGTAGTAAAATCAGTCGATTGTTTGAAGAAACACTAATGAGGTAGATTTTTACAGCGGCACGTTTGCAGTTATGTGGACCAAAAAAGTTCATATGTTTAGTTCACAATATTTATTTTTATTTTATTTATTTATAAATATTAATTTTAAGAAACAACAATCACAATAATTTTTCAAATTTATATTTTCCGGTGACCTCGAATGGTGTCCAATGTCAGTGTAGAAAATATGCTTGTTCAACATGAAAACCTTCCCTAACCCCACACTGACTACAAGCATACTAAACTCTCTTTTGCTGCATGATATGACTCGTGTCCCACAATTGAATTTTTATTATGAGTAGACTGTCTACCTATATAAAATTGATTAAATAAGCCTCCTGGACCCCTTTGAGACAATTTGAACGACTCTCAACCACTCCCACCTCTGGCCACCCCCAGCATATTCCCCCCCCCCCCTAAATTTTACCTTGCCCTTCAGTTACCCCCTCCTCCAGATTTCAGATGCTGGCGCTGCCACTGGTCGCCTTATACGGGAGTATATACGGTACCTTGGTTTAGCCTTACATTTTGTCGAAATACCCAGCCGAAATTCAGTACAAAAAGGTGTTTCATTAAAGAAATTCACGTAAATTCAATT
>NW_022737566.1:0-635 GCF_011630105.1 Anneissia japonica
GAAGTGCTGTGAATTTCTATGAAAATTAATTTTATCAGCGTTATTTTCTATAGAAATGCTGTTTTCTTTCCTATAGAAAATATAATATATCAGCATTATTTCTATAGAAATTCTGTACATTTCTATAGAGAATAATACAGTTTTCCATAGAAAATATATTATATCTGCAATAATTTCTATAGAAATTCTGTTATTTTCCATAGAGATTTATATAGTTTTCTATAGAAAAAATTATATCTGCAATAATTTCTATAGAAATACTGTTCTTTTCTATAGAAGTATTGTGAATTTCTATAGAAAATAATAGTTTTCTATAGAAAAGAAATTATAACAGTGTTACTTTCTATAGAAATGCTGTTCTTTTCTATAGAGGTATTGTGCATTTCTATAGAAAATAATAGTTTTCTATAGGAAAGAAATTATAACAGCGTTACTTTTTATAGATTTGCTGTTATTTTCCATAGAAATTTACAAAGTTTTTTATAGAAAAAATTATATATTTGCAATAATTTCTATAGAAATGCTGTTCTTTTCTATAGAAGTATTGTCAATTTCTATAGAAATTAATAATTTTCTATAGAAAAGAAATTATAACAGCGTTACTCTCTATAGAAACACTTGTTATATTCTATAGA
>NW_022737567.1:0-709 GCF_011630105.1 Anneissia japonica
GTGGTACGATGCACCGAAATCTATAAATGGGTGTCGGTGTTAGAAAATCGTTCATTCCTTACGCAGGTTTCACGGAGAACGGTCGGAGTTGCTGTTGGGAGAGAACGGTGCGTCGTGCGGATCCTAGAGGCCTCGACGAGCAGTCAGAGTGGAAGCTGTCAGTCGTTTGCTGACCGACTGGACTTCGACCATTCCTCCGTGCACGAACGTAAGGAATGGTAGTTAAGGTAAGAGTAGTTTTTAAGTTTAGTATAAGCGTAACTAGCAAAAGTTAGGGTTTAAGGTAAGTGTAGACTGTAAGTATTGTGCGGCGAGGGCTCCCTAATTCGAGGTGTAGGTAATTAAGTATTCGCGAAAACATAGACGATGACGCGAAAAGTAAAAAAAATGAAACACGATGAGAAGAAAATCTTCGACGCGGTAATAGATTTACAACGCGAAGGAAATCTACAACGCGATAACAAATCTACGACGCGAAGAAATTATACGACGCGATAAAATATTTACGACGTGAAAATTTATATATTGAAAGGTTTTATGTAACAGGAACCCTCTCGGACGGAAAAAAAATTGTGTTTTGTCTTTAAATTTGTTTACGTGTTCAAACCAAAATTGTATGTTGTCTTCACAGGTACGAATAAGAACGCCGGACTCACGGAGGACGACTCTCTTCCACAGAACAAAATTTATGTTGTCTTTATTATATCTT
>NW_022737568.1:0-752 GCF_011630105.1 Anneissia japonica
AATTATTAAGCTATACGAGTGCCATCTCATGATTTTGTACTGTTAAGTGCCTGTGTATGATGCGAAAATAATGAGGATAGTGCTCACAATGATTAAAGAAGATGATCAAAAATACAAACATTCAGAAAAGGATGATAACAATGGAAGATAAAGAAATGATAGTAATTATATTATTAATAATGCTAGTAAAATTGAGAGATTGCTAGACATGAACAAGCTGAAAGGCTGACAGTAATATCAAAGAGTACAGAATTGCAAGAGGTCCAACTGCCCAGATTTTGTATGCACAGAATGAACATTAAAAAAAGTATTACCACAAGATAGGGGGCGCCCTATTAGAGTTCGAATAGAGTTTGAAACTCAAACATGCATTCTACAGACACACCACCACACGTTCATTCTGAACGCCTTTTACATTCTTTTTTGATAGATGTCCTCCAGTTTGTGTAGTACTTTTTGACATGGGATTGCGTTCCAACAAAACTCCGAGTCGGACCTCTTTGCTGTTCTATACTCTTTAGTAATATTTAAAAGTTCTGGTACATCATGTGTAAAATTGTAGTTTATGCAGAAAATGAGACAACTTGAATGAGCATGTTTTTTTTTTGCGTCAAAAACCATATTTTACACACAGTATACTGGAAGTCTAAAGCCGGACACTCACTACGCATGACGGTTGTTGGCCGACACAATTCTATGAAGAATGCAACACGGCGACGCGTGGAGTTGGATTCGTCGTGTGACGGTCGTAC
>NW_022737569.1:0-1220 GCF_011630105.1 Anneissia japonica
ATAGCCAGCTAAGTCCTGGTCCTAGCAACTGAGGTAGGCTGCAGGCTTATATGGCGCCTAAGCCTACCAAGGCCTAGATATAGCCTACACAGTGGCTGTAGGCCTATCTAACCTAGGCCTAAACTCACGATACGATATTTTCAGCTATTGTATGATATTCCTCTCATGAATTAAATTTAGGCTTTTTGAGATTCGCGAAAGTTTAATGTCGCGAAAACGGCCGAAATCATCAATTCGCGAAAGTTTCTGGTTTACAGTATCTATTTAGGCTAGACCTATGTATGAAGATATACAGTATATGTAAAAATATCCAACTTTTTTTACAGCTCATAGTTTATTCTGAAAACTGTTTAAAAAAAATGATGTAGAGAAATGCCATCAAATGGGCTTAAAAACTCTAATACCCTGGAGTGCAATGGCGCTTCGCCCCCTTGACCCCCGACCAGGGCTTTGCCCCTGGACCCCGATGGGGGGGGGCCTAGGCGCCCCCCCCCCATACCCCCCGGCCTATTTCAATTTACTCTCCTGTTACTTTCAAATTTCTCCTGCTACTCAAATTCATAAATAAACCCCTGCGTTGGTACGAGTAGGTTAGTCTACAAACGTTGCCTAAAGTAATTTATTTTACCCGGCAGAACGAAAGAAGGAAACTCCGCTTTTCAGTCGTCTTAGGCACTCGTTTTTTGACAAACAATGACCTTTCAGAGGTCAAATTGCTGTCAAGAATATGAATTGGCTGCTTCGCAGCAATTATTATTAATATTATTATTATTATTATTATTATTGTTGTTGTTGTTGTTATTATTATTGTTATTAATATTAATATTATTATTATTGTTATTATTATTGTTATTATTATTATTATTATTATTATTATTATTATTATTATTATTATTATTATATTATTATTATTATTATGTTGTGATGATGTTGTTTGTACTGTTCTTTAATTTTATTAAAGAGGGCCCCTGAATGTCATTTAACCTACTGGGCTAAACTAGAAGCTGGAAACCTTGTTTTTGCAAAATAAATTGATGCAATTTGCTGTTATAGGTCTAATCAATAAATTCCTCATCAACTGATATAACCTTAAACATTCTTGGAATTGATATAACATTACTGATGTCGTACACACCCTTCAGTGTGAAATGTGGCTCTCTTTGCAAGCACATCTAACATCTATGGAAAGAAGAGCTTAGATTGGTACCAGATAAAATAAT
>NW_022737570.1:0-733 GCF_011630105.1 Anneissia japonica
TCTCGCTGTCAAGGCGAGTGTCATAACCACTAGACCACGGAGGCTTCATGGTTGAACAGATTCAAATACCACCAGATACACTCTATACACATAGGTACGGCTAGAAACAAATAGGTGCATATAACATAAATCAAGGTAGCCGTTAACACTGTTAAATCATATATAAATCATTAAAGAAAGGTAAATACAGTGTTCGAATAAAGGACTTAATAAATACATCGTGTAGCATAGCTCTCAACGAATGTAGTCCTGTAAATAAATGAATAAAGAAATTGTGTAATAAAATGCCTCTGGCGGCCGGGACTCGAACCTGCGACCTCTCGCTGTCAAGGCGAGTGTCATAACCACTAGACCACGGAGGTTCATGGTTGAACAGATTCAACCATGAAGCTTGTGTCTTTGGGCAAGGGGAAAACCTTGAACTTAAAGGTCGTTAAAAACTCCTCAGTAGTTGAGAGAGCTCATCTCTCCGGCCATCTAGGAATCAAAATTTTCCCAGGGGAGGACCCTCGGACGCGATTTTTTTTTCCGTACGAAACATTTACATGAAACTCCACTCGGGCCGTCTCGGCTGTATCGACCCGAAAATCTCATTGCAGAATTCAGGAGGTCAAAAGGTCAACACATAAATGTCTACAGAACAACTTCTGAGAGAACGTCGCTGTCTGATTTTTTAAAATACATTGATGTTACCATGTTAATACCAATGGGTCGTTTAAAATGACATATAATA
>NW_022737571.1:0-936 GCF_011630105.1 Anneissia japonica
TATATATATATATATATATATATTCTGTTGACATTATAATATATATTTTATGACGGATTAACAATATTTAAATAAATTTTCAATTAGCTGACTGAGGGCTAAACGTCCACAGGACATTATATTTAAGCGCATATATAATAAAATAACAAATAATAGAAAACAATAATAATTTATATACTTATTTAATTTAATAGACCAATGGGATAAACCTATTTTGTAAATAATAATGTACAATTTAAATGCAACAGAAGAGGAAAATCTGATCAGAATGATAAGGAAACCTTGCCTCCACCACTACTCGAACTCAGCACCTTTTTCTTAACGTGCGAAGGTCTTACCAACTCAACCACAGAGACCTGTGGTCGAGATACATATTTATATATTACAACATTTAATATTATTATTCTTTTAACTAGTATTGTATTTATATACTACTACACAGCAAAGTATTTTAATTTATATATAACATAGTATTGTATACTTCATAGAATCTTTCCACTGTTATTTAATAACAATCCGAGAAGATGTATTATTAGGATGTCATACAATATTGATCTTAAATGACTTTTTTATGACCATAATTATCTGACCATGGGGAGTAACACACAATTTTTTCATCACTTTTAATTTAAATAAACACATACTGTACCACAGTATACAATAAGAAATCCTGTCAAAAAATTAAATTAAATTAATTAAATTATGAGATTTTGAATATAGTAAATTAAAAATATTATTTAAATTTCATGAAAGTAATATTATCATAGTGTGAGCAAAACATTATTGCATATTCAATTAATATTATTATTAATAATAATATATATATACTTATATACACATGCATATATACACATACATACTGTATATACATATACATATATATACATACATATATACCTACACACCCCAACAAACACACAATACATATAATTATAT
>NW_022737572.1:0-587 GCF_011630105.1 Anneissia japonica
GCGCATGCGCATGTAAATATAACGTTTACTAATTTGTTCACGGCAACGTAAATATATCCACTTCCATTTTTCAAAAGCACGCACATGTGCTTCTATGGGTCTCACTCGACTCTCATTCTAAACGCCGAGACGAATGAGACGAGTTGGCTTTACTACGTCAAACTCGACAGAGCCGAGCTGGCTTAGAGCTGGCACTGATGTTGGACAACTCGCCTTTCTGACCCTTGCCAAATACAATCTACACGCTTCAACGATACGCCATAAGTAGGTTAGAATAGAAATGAAAATGCATTAATTACCTGTATTATCTATATAATTACTTTTGATAACAATTTAGAAGCGTGAAACGAACGCTTAATGTTCAGTTAATGTAGCTAGACTAAGCCGACTTGACACCACTTCACTCGACTCGGGTCGATGTGACGCTAACCTTTTGTTTGTCAATAACCACAGATATGGAAGGCCGAACTAGTCGAAGTCAGGGGTAGTGTTGTGTAATACAGTAGCAATAATGATAATACTAATAATGATTCTAGATATACAGGTATATTAAATTTTATATTTATTTAATGAATTTATACAGTATA
>NW_022737573.1:0-1134 GCF_011630105.1 Anneissia japonica
CTGTAATCAAGTTACTATTACTTACTGTATACTGTTACGTCTCAAGGCGTTGTTGTAAAGTGCTGGGTAACAGTGAGATAGGGACCCAGTGGCCTCCCCTGGGTCCATTTGGAATGGGACTGACTCTGAAGGCGCGTTAGTAAAATGCTAGATAATAGGACGGCGAGGCCCCTCCGGGCACCATTCTGAATGGGGATCCAGGGATGCGCCCTCAGACCTCACGGGCGTTACACCACAGTCTGTCGGCGATCTCCATTCTTCTTTATACTAATCCTCAATTCTTCTCATTCTCCGTACTTCATCCTTGTCCATTCCTTGATGTTGCTCAGGCCTATCTAACTTGTTCTTGGCCTTCCTTTCTATCTTTTACCTTATAATTTTCATCCAAACTTTCGCTCTCTGTATTCCATTTCTTCTTAAATATAAAAAAATAATTTATAATTCTTTCCTTTATAACCAATAAATATATGAAAAATAATGAAGGTAAAAGAAAATGCTTCTTATTTTGAAAATGCTAAGACACTGGCATTCTTGAATTGCTAGAGGAATGTTGTTACAAATTTTATGCTCAAGCGATTTTAAATGAACCTTCATTACGACACAGTTAAAATTGGGATAACGAATGGGAATACCTCGTAGAATATCCATGCCGGTCAATAACAATTACGCAAGCGGGAGCAATGCAAATTATAATTAGTTATATTTATATATAGGCTTATAACCGGCAACTTCGTACATGCATATTTTGCATCATGGTGAAGTAGAAAATGTAGCCGTGTTAGTCTAGATGATAAACAGAAAATTAAAGACAAACTTCACTTTACAATTTTAACAAATTTTATCTTTCGACCACGCAGTGGTCTTGATTATGGATGTGATCTTCATTCACCTGATGAAGAACACTGTGTGGTCGAAAGCTCGTGTGTCAATAAAACATGTTATTATGTAAAGTGTTGTTTGTCTTCAATTTACATATTTTTTAAATTGTGCAGTTCAATGCTATTAAATTTGTGATTTACATATATCAAATCTAATATTTAATTAATTTTAATTAAATTTTAAGATGAAAATTCTTTTAAAACGATTTTGAAATAAGATACTGTATTTATAAACGTTTATTAATTTTCAAAATGC
>NW_022737574.1:0-565 GCF_011630105.1 Anneissia japonica
AGCACAATTCCTCATTTACTTTATGCTGATTTTCACTCCTGTCGTGGTCCTCCTACGTTAAAATTTGTGAAAGATGAGAGAGCAGACTTTTGCATTGGAATGCGAAAAGTAATACATTTCTGAATTCTGTTTTTGTATCATTCCCTAGGCTATGTGAACAATTACCACCAGTAATTTAAAATTCTTCATAATATAATAATAATAACAACTTTATTTTATAACGGTCAAAAAACTCGTTCACCCAAGTGGGTGTTCTTCCACGAGGCCGTATGGACATTAAACAAAATAATTGTGTTAGATTAAAATAATTAAGTGTTAGTACAAAGAAAAAACAAATATTTATACACATCTAGATGTGTATAAGAGACAGGTTTCTTTTAAAAAGTTCTAGTGTGCTTGAATTTTTTATATTGCTGTCTAAATTATTCCACAAAAGAGCCCCCCGGTAACATAGACTTCTTTTTTTATATTCCGTTCTTGGCTTGGGTACGTTAAGGTCTTCATTTGACCTAGTGTTGTATTTACTTTCTCTTTGAATAAATCTATTTTTTAAATAATTAGGAGC
>NW_022737575.1:0-935 GCF_011630105.1 Anneissia japonica
ATTAATTCTGCCTTGGATGTGAATTTGTATAAAGATAAAATATAATCATATAATTTGTAAAAAAATGAAATTGTTAATGTTTTTAATCGTTTTCTGAATGTCTGTGCACTTTGTATATTGTTAATTAATGAAAATCCTTTGATGTTTTTATATGACTTTCCTTTGATGTTTTTATATTACTGTTTTGTATTATTGTAATTATCGTTTAATTCAGTCCTCGACTGCGATTTTCATATATTGAATGAAATGACCTCTGAAAACAAAAATCCGAATGTTATTTCTATTGGTTACACTTCGCTGCTTAGCAATGTTTGTCATCGATCGCAGATGTCTACCGCAGCGTAAAAAAAGGTGTATGACGTCCGGTTCGGCTGAGCACTGGTTCGGCGGTGAGATATTCAATGCCCAAATAAGGGTTATTGTATGGAACGCCAAGTAGTGTAATCAATGCGTGAATTAGATATCACAGTGCAACGTTGGCCGCAGGTTAGGGGCCCGGTTTGGGTATACTGTACAGGGAAATCATCCGTAATAAATTGAATTGTTGAATAAAGAGTATAAATAAAAATGTATTGTTTGTTTTTACTTCTACTTAGAAGAAAACAATACCATTTAAATGTAATTAGTACATTATTATTAATGAGATTGATTGTTTTACAGAGTAGTTTTAATAGCATATATTTTTAGTTAGTGTTTTACATTTATTTTATCCTGCAAATTATTCTAAGTTGAACCTTTATTGCATGGAAGAAATTAAATTTAACTATAGTTGTAACTTATCAAGAAACTTGATTTGTATTTTGGAATAAAGTATACGGTAATATAATTAATCCTGCATTATAATTATATATGTACTATAACAAGCGTACCCAGGGACGTAGCCAGGATTTTGAAAGGGGGGGAGCCGTTATGTGAATTACGTATGACCCCGGCGG
>NW_022737576.1:0-675 GCF_011630105.1 Anneissia japonica
TTGCAATATTTACTGTTTTTGTAGTAATATTGTGATAACTGAATAAAGTCAAGTTCAGTTAAATACCCTACAAGATAAATAAAGCAAATGTAATGTTTGCATACCAATTTCTTGTGTACTTTTTTTCTTTGCCTAAAAGAAGATAAAAAAAAACAATACTCAGAGTTAAAATTTCTACCAAAAATGAGTCAAGGGGAGGTCCACATCCAATTATTAGGTTAGAATAAGGGCCTAAAGCAAACTTATGGTTAAAACTATGTTTTCTATTGGGATGCAAGAACCTTTAACTTTTATACTTTGGCACTACTCCACCGTTTTCTTCATTGAAATTTGGGGTATTTTACCTTCTTGCCCAATGTACAAACACAAGATCAACAAAAGTAATGCATGGTGGCCTAGTACCTCAGCTGAGACTAAACTTTGCCTGTGTAGTCCAGTCATGCGCAGTACATACACTTTTGGACTTATATAAATATTTATATATTTATATATTTATTTATATATTTGTTTGTATATTTATTTGTGTATTTTTTATATATTTATATATTTTTGTGTACATGTATTTATATGTATATTTACATGTTTATATATTTTTTTATATAATTATTTAAATTTTTTTTATATATTGTTTGTTATACATATATATATATTAATATATATATTATTATATATTTA
>NW_022737577.1:0-463 GCF_011630105.1 Anneissia japonica
TAACAGCAAATTGCATCAATTTATTTTGCAAAAACAAGGTTTCCAGCTTCAGAGGGGGGCACATCACCCTTCTAGTTTAGCCCAATAGGTTAACTGACATTCAGGGGCCCTCTTTAATAAAATTAAAGAACAGTACAAACAACATCATCACAACATAATAATAATATAATAATAATAATAATAATAATAATAATAATAATAATAATAATAATAATAATAATAATAATAATAATAATAATAATAATAATAATAATATAATAATAATAATAATAATAATAATAACAACAACAACATACAATCCTCATTTCCCGGTTAGTAATTTACCATACCCACCCCACCCAACATACGACATAGGGCTTATCTTATTTATAATATAGGCCACACACGTGTGTTTGAAACTAAATATAAGCATTTTCATCATGGTTGTATTTATTACAAACACATTCTTTCACCATCTATACAC
>NW_022737577.1:485-1038 GCF_011630105.1 Anneissia japonica
CTATACACATTGAGGCCCTTCTTTTAGGTTAAAATGATCTATCTTAAATTTGTCTTTCTTGAGTTTGGGACTATTATGTGTTTAAATAACTTAAAAGGATAAAACTTAAAAAAACCTTAAAAAATGCGCGCCAAGCGCGCAAAATATTTTTGTGTTTTTAATTCTAATTTCGTCGGAATTGATGAAAACTATCTAAAATGTGCAATTTTGGAATGAGGAAATTGTCCTACCGTAACAAGAAATGTGCGCAAAGAATTTGAGAATTTTAGGCACTTTCTGAGGATGCATTTGTCAAGGAGTCAAAGATTTCCAAAGATGGATATTTTCCCCTTGTCCCCCGGTGTTTTTAATTCTAATTTCGTTGGAATTGATCAAAACTCCCTAAAATGTGCAATTTTTAGAGGAAATTGGGCCATGTTAACAAGAAATGCGCGCGAAATTTGAGGTTTTTAGGCACTTTCAGGGGATGAAAGGGCATTTATAAAGTGGGGGTGGGAAAGATTTTTCAAAGATAGATATTTTCTCCTTGTCCCCCAGTGGTTACGCCATCGGG
>NW_022737578.1:0-822 GCF_011630105.1 Anneissia japonica
AAAACTGAGGCTGAATTACTTCAAAAAATAAGAACATTGAGGCTGATGTAAAATTTCAAATGTTTTTATTTGCATGCAATGTAAATGAATAACATTAATCAGTATTCCTTGCCATGCCTGTAATTTTTGTTTAACTGCTTGAAGACCTTGGTAATATGGACTGAATTAATGAATAAAAGTAAAGCAATTGATGATTCCAATAAGGTGAAACAAATAAATTTTTAATATACCTCAGTTCAGCCAGTTGCATCCCATCAGTACTTTCACTATCTCTGATCACTCACTGGGTATATATACATTTAACTACACAACAGTAAACACAAGGTTGAAAGAAGTTTATGGCAAAAATCTGAACGTTTATATGAATATTATTGGAACACTGTAGCATATCATATACCTACACAGAACTGCTTTAAACATAGCTGAATATAGAGTTCAATCCAATCCACTTATAAACATGTGTTAAATATTACAATTATAAAATATTATCAATGTAACCAACCAGCATAAACAATTTAAAAGAAACTAGAAATAATGAAAGTTTTGCTGTATTCATTATCATTTATCAGCAAGTACTGTTCTGTTATTTTCTTCTTTTCATATTGCATTGTAAAGTACAATACAATGCAATTCAAAAAGTCAATGCAAATTTTTATAAAGAAATAAATGTGTTGTTGATAAATGTTCATTATAAAGAAAATAAATGTGTTGTTGATAAATGTTCATACAAGGAAAAAGCTTTGAAAAACATTCATACAAACAGTATACAGTTCCAATCTGATAGGACTACAGTACTTTCAATTGATTCATGTTTCTATCCAT